>NW_008599562.1:129783-159737 GCF_000691845.1 Merops nubicus
AACAGCAAAGTTAAAAGGGTTTGGTCAGCATAAAAAAGTCATGGGTCTGTTAGTACCTATAGAGCTGTTCCAGCAAATAATTTGTCTCTGTATTTAAAAGTAATAATAAAACAAATGTACTTACTTTGTTACTTAAAATAACTTTAGAAGATTAAAACTGAAGATTAAAATTACAGTTTTCATTTGTCAGTATTCATATTGTTTGACCAGAGTGCAGTTTCCTCTGTTAATGAGGTGCTAGTGATTTTCATTTCTGCCTATATAGTAATTTTCTGCACAGTTGCAGTATTAGATTTTATGCAGCATCACAGAAATGGAATCACCAGAGCAGACTGTTAGTTTATATTTAAAAAGCATTTACTGTTATGTTGCTTTTTTTTTAAAAAAAAATAATATATAACCCCATGGAAACAATTCTCTCAAGCAATGTAAAAGTCCTTCAGAAATGAAACTGTAGAAGTGTAACTTCAAGTATTCTATTAATTTGGGAATTTGTTCCCTAATAAGCTCCAATACTGTCAGTAGATAAAATCCAACAGCTAAGCCACTGAAAGGAAACCTTAAGGTTTTCTCTGTGCACTGAAAATTTACAAAACATCTGTTTGAATTCGCTTAACAAAAATTTTTACTTTTATTAAATGCATTAAAAAGTTTCTGGGCAGTTTTGAGATCAATGCAGACAATTGGACAAATCCTTGAGAAGCCACTGCTGCTTGCAACCAGGTGTCACTGAGAGCAGGCTGGAATTAACTGTCCAGTGTGAGAGCTTTGAAGTAACTAATAACCTTCACCTTTACTTGACCTCAAACATTCCTAGCCACTGGGAACAAAACTTTGTGGACAAACTCTAGCTCAGACCATGTGTATATATTTCAGAATTCATTAGTGACTTACCTACGTTTTGCAATATTGCAGTATTGAGTGGAGTGTAACAGATGTGTCCTGCTAATGCCAAATCTATCCCAATTTATACTGAAGCAAAGGTTGGTGCTTGTTCCACTCATCTTGGCAAACAGTTTGGATGTTAGACAAAGAAGTGATATAATCTGATTATCAGGATTGAACTGGCTTTTAGGAGGGATGAATATGTGGAAAAAATATCTCTTGTGTATGCAAATAAAGTGCAGGATGAAAACCTATTTGCTTTTTCTCTTCTATTGGAATAAATTAAAAATAACTGCATGGAAAGCATGGGAGTCTCACGCTTATTATGTTAATGCAAGATGAAGATAGAATTCATTGATTCGAACAAAAATATGTACATTTAGCAAATAATATGTACTAAAGGGATTTTAAAGAAAGAAGAGCCATATTCCTACTGCAAGAAGGACAATTTTGGTTCTACCATACATGATCCTATGTCGTTGAGGATATGAGGCATTGCGGATTTAATGGCAGGGGGCTAAAGTGGCAGAGACTTGCTGCTCCATGCTCAACTTTAAAATATCCATTCACTGTCTACTCTTTGCTAGAAATCTCAGAATTAATGTTTTACATGTGCAAGTAAAAGCTAGAGGTTAAGAAGCTAAAAGTTAAAAGAATTGGCTACAGTTCTTTTTGTAAAAAAAGTTCAAGCATTGATAACTTGGGAGCCATAAAGACGGAAAGATTTACAAACAGAAGGGTGTTCTGCTTGAGAAGCTGCTCTGGGAAGGTGCTAGAAAGATGTACCAGTTTATCCCCATGTGGAAGAGGTGCCAAAAATGCTTATCTGATGTACAAAATTTTGGGTAAAGCTGGGAAAAAAGACCTCTGTCAAAGGCTTCCTTTGATGTCAAGTTTAATTTTCGCTACCTTTTTGGTTTTGTTTCCAAAAACTGTATGCTTCCTTACAAGAACGTCTGTGCTTACAAATCAGTAGCCAAAATTGAGAACATACAGACAAATGTAATCCAAAAATTAATTTTTTTTTTTTTCAAAGTTTCATTTTCTTATGGAAGTTTGCATTACTGGTAGAGGTTTCTGATGAGAATAATGGTTGGGGGGTTTTGTGGTGTTTCGTTCTTTTTTGTTTGTTTGTTTGCTTGTTTTTTTTTTTTTTTTTTAAATTAGAAGTGTCTGTAGGAAAAAACCAAGCAAACCATGATTCAGCCTCCTGCAATGCTGTAGAGCTTGGAGGGCTCTTGATCTGAACAACATGTCTGTGGGACACCACGGTTTTGGGAGCTTTTGAAGGCTTGGTGTATGGGACAACTGCCAGACTGTGTCAATAGACTGTGTGTGCATATGCTGCTGAGCTATGAAAAAATCAGAATCTTCTTAGGATGCCTATTTCAAACCTTCTGTGTCACTGACGCTCTCCGGGAGAATGAGCATAAATGTGTTGATTCCCACCTGGACTTCAGCTTGGTAACCAAGACATTGAAATAGCCAAGAGACAAGATGCTATGGTCTTCATCCCGTTTTCTGTCTTCTTTCTTACTTTCCTTCACAGAACAGAGTCAGTAGGGCTAACTAATAGTGCCAGGTCAGGTTGTGAGGATATTATGTGGTCACTCCAACCATCTTGCTATGTTTGAGATCCTCCTGTCTCAGCTCATCCACAAGGTTTGGAATCAGACCAAATTAAGAATTATTTTCAAAGTTCAAGGTACAGAGACTGTTGGTACTGTTGAATGTCCTGTGTTTGGTCCTTAGGGTCTGCAAGAATTTGGTTGGGTATATGGAGCTCATGTTACCCTCTTCCTCCTACAGGTTTTCAGGATCAAGACTGTGAAAGGACTGCTTGGGAGGCAGAGAAGGGCTAGTTGGAAGACCAGGCTTCATTTCCTAAGGTCTTGGGGTTCAATGTCAGCCAAAGGAATGTTCTCTGTATCAGATTGTTTTGATTACTAGCTTTGAGTTTTTGCAAAAATTTGTGTTTGCTGAGCCTTTCCTCTGTTGAGCGAGCAACTGAGACCAGTAGGGAGGACAAGGTGCACATCACAGTTACAGTCATGACAAATACTGTGATTTGAATTTAGGTACATTTCTGTGCCTTGTAGGGGTGCTGAGATTAGTAAGTCATTGCTGTTGATAAGTAGTCGGTAAGGGTTGGTAGACCTTGATCTTACTAAGTTCGTACATACTTATAGACATTCAGGTCTATTCCCATCAGTTCTCTCATCAGAACCATTACAGAACAACAAAGGATGATGAGGGATTACCCTTGTATTAGAAGTTAGCCAAGGGCATGGACACAAGCCATGTTAGTAAAGTCTTCCCAGATTACCTCTGGTTTGAGTATGAAGGGAGCAATCTTGCAAATTTCTGAACATCTCTTCAGAGAAGTTCAGCACTGTCATCTTCCATTCATGGCTCTGAGAAGGCTCAAGTGTTTTCAGGAGGCACTCAGCAGCTTGCAGAATTAGGCATAGATGAGAGCTGTCTGTCAATCTGGCCCTGTCCTCAAGCAACAAAATTGTTTAAAAAGAATAGCGTGTGTCTAATTCTTCCTGTTTCCGTTTGTAGATATAAATATATATATAAGTTCAAATGATTTTATGAGTCTGATTGTGAGTGGCAGCTGAGAAACACTCAAATGTCTGGATTTTAATGCAGTTACTTTATCAGGAGGGTGGAAGAAGTAATGAAACCTGTTAAAATATCTCTGCTGCTTGTTTTTCTTCATAAATATTCATGAACACCCCCCCCCTTTCTTTGTCCTTTGACTGGTTCTGTTAACTGGGAGCCATTAGCTGTGGATGAGGTTTGAACCTCATAAAACATTTTGTGGTCATCAGATGCATTATTGGAGGAATTCGCAGACACAGATACTCTTGACATTTGCATCTGTTCCATCTAATTATTCCCAAATTGAAATCCTAAGCCCCTCTTTGTGACAATGCAGTACATTTCTGTGGAGCTGATTGCATTATCAGAAGCAGGGGTTTACAGCTTCAGCCAGGGAACGAGCAAGACACTGATGAAATTTCAGTTTTTCTTCACAGTCTTCCTAGCAATGTTAAATGAGTTTGAAAGAGACTATATGATGTATGTATGAGACTATGTAATGTGTAAAAAAGAATTATTTTTTATGTGGATATTTGAGTGAGAAGGTCAGAAGGCAGTAGTAGAGAACTTATTAATTGCTTTGGATAAGGAATGAATCCCCCATAATTAGTCATTTGGGTAGTAGAAAGTATTCCTCTGTCAGGAGTGAGTATGCCATGGGGAAGGTCTAGGTTTTGAAGAAGCTTCATGCTTGGAGGCTCCCAAGGAGGTGTGCCAGGTAATGCACTCTTCACTCCTTTAGTGAGGCCCAGGAGCTCTATCAGAGGAGACAGATGCACCGCACCAGTGTCCAGGTCTCCAAGTTTCGAGTGGCCAAGTACTCACAAGGAGGATAGGGACAAAGGCATTAGCAGTTTTACTTGCTGGATTTTTAGTGGGAAAAGTAGTCAGCTGAATCACTAGTTCTGTGTTTTCCCTTTTCTCCTTTGTCCCGCTACACTCCCACCTCCCACCCCCTGCCAGTGTATTTTTTAGTTCCTTTTTTATTTTGGCATTTCTCCACTGGCTGATAAGTAGTACCTGCTGTAAAGATTGCTTTTGTGAGGTAAATACCTGTCCAGCAGGAACCAGGTGAAATCAGCATCTCATTTCACAAAGGGTGCTAGATGTCTAGTAAATGCTAACAGGCTTTGATCAGCTCTGGACTAGAGAAGGAATGCTAAACTGGAGGTGAAGGTTTTCTTAAATGGCATGTTATTTTATTGTGCTCTCACTCTCTTCGCATCCACTCTTTGCCTCACACACAGACTGTGGGACAGATCACCAAAATCAGACGTGTCATCCCATAATGTTGAGAATAGATGGAAGCTGATGTTCTTTTATAGCAGATTGGCTTTGGGGATTTAAGGATGAAGCAATAAAATGACCAGCTGCTTGCCTGAAAGGACGATCCAGTCCATGTCTCATTAAAAAAAAAAAATGGTTTGTTTATTTACTGCAATTATTTACAGACTGCTGATTCACTGCCACATTTTAATTTTTATTCTCCACACGCACACACGCGCACACCCCCCCACTGCAAATATGTTATAGAAAAGCTGCGAATTACAGGATGTCTAATTGGAAAGCTTTGAGGAAAAGATGACAAAGAATCACTCACCATGGAGACAGAAGTTCCTTGCTGGTTTATAGCCAGCTAAACAATGCCGGAGACTCTGATAAGCTATTCCTGGGGAGAGTAGGAGTTAGCCTG
This sequence comes from Merops nubicus, assembly GCF_000691845.1. Classification (NCBI taxonomy): domain Eukaryota; kingdom Metazoa; phylum Chordata; class Aves; order Coraciiformes; family Meropidae; genus Merops; species Merops nubicus. The sequence goes on from NW_008599562.1 coordinate 134,969, forward strand.
CGTGGAAAGCAGGAGCTGGTACACAGCATGTCATGGAGGAGCAAAGCTCTCTTCTCTTAAAGAGGGACCAGAGACAAAGATACATGAATACAGAGTGCTGAACATACTGGCTACATCTTAGATCTGTTTTATAATCTCAGATAGTGCCTATTCCAGACCTCTGAAGACAGCAGAAAACGACTTTTTGCTTTCAGTGACTGTTGTTAGGTCACAAGCAAAATAAATCTGTGGTTTCTTTGTAGACCTGGTCATAAGAGATGGTCTGGACACAACAGGAGTTCAGAGTACAGGAGTACTAGAGTTACATGATGCCTAGATAGGAGGGTTTTTTTTTTTAATTTCAGCTGCGAAATTCAAAATTTGTTCTCAGTCTGTATTGTCACATCCCTGTTGAACTGGCCAGACAAAGGATATTTGGTTCAGGGCTATTTTTACGTGTGTGATGTTTGTCACTGGCAGAAAACCTGGTGTGATAGGCAGCCTCTGTCTGAGTAAGACAGTCTGGGGACAAGGAAAGCAGAAAATGCTGCAGATGAAGACTGGGGCACATCGACAGTGATCTATTGTTGTGTGTAGAAAAATTGCACAGTGCGTGATTGCATAGAGCATGTAACATAAGCTTCTGTATCTATTTCGGGGATATGCCATTCTTGAAGGTTTTCAGACTTCTGCTTTTAGCAGGAGGGGATCCAAATTCTTCCACATTTCTTGCATTTCAAAAGCTACATAGTGACTCCTGTACACAGCTTTGTGAGCTGTGGGCATGCATGTTGCTGTCACCGTGGGGTGTCGTGCACCCAGTGCGACGTCACAGCAGCGCTGCACCAGAGGTGTCAGATCCACCTCAGCTCTGTGTGAGACACTCGGCTCTTCTCGGAGACAAGGCCGGCAGGGAGGCTTACTAGCATTTTGATTTAGGCTTTGTTCAAACTAGGGTCCCATTTCATCAACCAAGACCTGCCTTGCTGAAAAAACTCCTAGAGCAACCAAACCATAAAAAAAAAAACCAACCAACCAACACACACATATTGCTGAGAAGCTAACAAAATTACTGAGGGAGGGAGCAAAATTGTCAGGCTGAAAACCTGACAAAACCCCTACTGTGAAAACATTTGGGATCTAAATTTATACATTTCTGCTCAAAGTACACATCTGCTCTTTATAAGTAGGTTTGCTTTACATTTGGAAGTGATCATCAAGCTTTAACTGAGTGAGAATGGAAGTGACTAGAGGTTAGGTAGAAGGCTTCTTATGACAAATAGATGAAATTTGGGTACTGTTTCAAATAGGGGATGTACATTAGATTAGTTGAAGGAATAAGCTGACTGTGTTTCAAAAAAAAAACTCCAAAGCAATTCAGGGTATTTTGCCATTCTGACTTACTGAACAAGCATCATTAACATACAAAAGAACAGCTTTGATAATATCTATACTCAACTTTTCACTTCAAACACTTGTACCCCTGGATTGCTTGTTCCCAGCAAACTGAAAAGAAAATTTTACATAGTATACCAATAAGCCTCAGAGAAAGATTTTGTCATTAAAAAAGCCACACATTTTGTCTGATGTCAGTGAAAAGTGGGGTAGTGATGTGCCTTGATCACTGGGACCTCATCATGAAAATGTGAGACAAAGCTAGTTGAACCAGGTTATACATAGTTCTCAAGTAAACTTTGCTGACCTGTATCATGCAGGGAAGTAGGGACCACTTTCAACATACCTAAGTTTCAGTTGACTTTGGTTCAGGCTTTTGGTGAAGATCTGCCATTTTTTATGGTCATCAAAGGGAAACAGTAGGCAGAAGTTGCTCAAAACTTCTCACCAGCATATACAAAATGGGATATTTTCATTCCTAGAAATATGAATGCGAGTTAATTTATATCTGTGTGCACTGGTGAGTTTTCCTGAGTTTCGAAGGTTTTGGATATTCAAAAGTCAAAGTCTGCCCAAAGCTGTGTGAACTGTATTTGCGGAAGCTCCTAGGAGTGTCCTCACATTGACATGCCACCTTCACTTCATGTAGCCATATTCAGTGGTTCCATACCTTGTTCCTAGCACACCTTCCACTGAGATTATACCACCTGGAGATGGCAGCGTGGTGTAAGTGGTCAAAGAATGTGACCTTGAAATGAAAACTCCCGAGCTGGGTTGTGTATTCATAAGGAGACTACAGAAAGGCTAAACCAAAGTCCCAGTTAATAGTGGTGGTCTCCAGGATGGCATCCTAAACAAAGGAGGGGATGCATTGTACTTGGCAAGGATGCCACATTTGACAAATTGCAGTATGCAGATGCTGAGATGGAAGGGAAAAGCAACAGGCAAACGAGGATTTAGATACCAAAAAATTGTTTTCAAACACAACTGCAGTCTAGAAGTCATCAGGGAAAAAATGGCAGATTGCTGCTCTGTAATTAGGCTGCACTATGAAGAGAGGTCCTGGACACTCGTATCTGCAAAGCAGTAGTGGGTGATACAGCTCTCCCAGTGCTGTTCCATCAAGAAGTTCCACCATGGTAACTGGTCCTACCATCAAATCAATGATAACAGTGATTTGCTGAGCTGATTAAAACATGGGCTTTCTTTTCAGCATCTCTTTCTTTCCCAAAACCCCTTCAGGTGTTGATAAGGCAAAGACAGAGCCTATTCAAGCTGTGTGCGCAGGAGGCTGCTCTCTCCTGAGGTCAAACCCAAACTCATCCTAGGAGTGGAGGGACACTGTCAGAGGAATCTCTAGACTGGAATTTCTCCCTCTCCAAGGTCCCAACAGATTAAAAATCTGCTGTGCATTTGTCCACATTCTTAGCTGGGGGTATGGTATTCTGTAGAAGGGAAAGCACTTGAGCCAGGTAATTAAACATGTCAGCTCTTTATCCAGGAGAGTATTATATTAAATTATGTACAGTAAATATTTTTGGAAGGTGGAATTCTGAGGAGAACTTATTGATTTCTGGCAAAGGGCCAAGCTGCTGATGGGGCTGGCAGATGTGTTCAGCATCCGGGGTGAGCCGGGGTGCAGAGCGTGCTTGGGAGGTGCAGTGAGCCGGGAGCAACGGCGCTGGGGGGCAGGGGGGCTGCTCTGAGCTCTGCCACTCTTCCTCCTTTTTGCAAGTGCACAGAAATGCTGTGAGCACCCCTCGGCTTTTCTTGCGCCTGTTGAATCGATAATGGCGGCGTGGAAATGCTTGATCAGCACTACTGTCTCAGCTGTTCTTGTAAATGGCAACATTAGCAGGACTACCCGACCATAGCAAGCAAGGGTGGCAGCAAGGGGAGGGTGGAGAAATATGTCAGCAATATGGATGGCCTTGCCAATGTTGTCAAAGACTGGAGGCAATAAACGGGCAGCTAGAGATGTCATTTCAGCTCCCCAGGGAGACCAGGGTCAAACGTTCTTCATCTCTCTTTATTCCCAGGGGAAATGCTGTACGTGAGATATGGTGGTGAACTTCTGTATATGGCCTTCTGTCAGGGCTGATAGGTGCACTTGGCTTTTTGATGTCTGTGGGCTCCCAGTGCTCCTGAGAGGTGCTTTGCACCTCTGAGTATTGTCAGATGAGCCTGTTGGTCACCTACAATATAAGAAGGAAATAATCTAGAGGTCACGGTACACTAGCAAAGAACGGGTTAGGTAGCCTGGATAGATGTTTTATTTGCAATACCTTTCTGCTCCCTGGGGACTGTGTGCATGCATGTTTTAGCAAAGGGCACGGGGTCCTTGCACGGCGTGGTAGGACTGTCATGCTCCGTATGTTCGCATGTGGCTGTCGTGCACGCAGCAGAACGGTGCTGAGGAGTCACCTTAGAGCCGCCGTCACCACACGGGGTGCAGCAGGCGTGCGTGGGGGACTAGGCAGGAGAGCACTATGGAATAAGCATGTGGAACTTTTGCCATCATATTGAGCGGTTGTTAGGGTGTGTGTGTTTCAGAACTCGGAATACCTATTAGTCACACCTCTGGTGCTATGTCCAAGTTTGTGCTTGTAGGTGCCTGAGTTACAGGTAAAAAATCTGCATGTAAGACACACATATTTATAGTCTACATTGCATACACATGTGTCTTCATGTGTTCTTGTATTATTCAAAAGTGTTTAGGTGGGGCAACCTGCCATATATTGTGGAGTTGTAAAAAATATCATTACTAGGCATACAGGTACGTTTTTATATTGTGAAGTATAGAGACATATGTTTTCCTGAGGTACATTTAATTTTCTTTTCTGCTGGGAAGTTAATAATGTTTGTGATAGTTTTTCAGAGGGAGAGAAAAATCCATTGTAGTACAGTGTATAGCATTATGTTCTCCAGAGGGAGCCATCACTTTGTTATTTAAAGATGGCTCTTCATTTTGCAGTGTAAGGTCATTTCATGTCTAAATGATGAAAGTCCATTTCACCTATAAAGATTTTAAAGTGCCCAGTGCCTCTCATCATCTGGAAAAGAGTATTGGATCTTCCTGTGGCTATTGCAAGAAGAAAATAAACCAGGACAAACAGAGAGCCTTCTATACTACCCATTTCATGGAAATCATGTGTATCCAAGGGTACTCTTCTCCACTTGGAAATGTTCAGAGATTTGGTGCAAAGAAATGTCCAGCCATTTTCCAAATGGTTTTTACATTTTATGAATCTAAGGTGAAGTTTCACAAAGACACACTTTTAAAGAGATCTGTCAGTATTACCTGCTTGCAGTTGAAAAGATAACCAACATCAGACTAGGCCTGAAAGGCAATGCATGCAAACTTGGAGCATGTTTTCACTTACACGAGTAAATGGAGCCTGCGTTTGCCATGAATCCAAAGTTTGGGTGTCCAAATACCAGTTTGCAGCAGCAAAGGATCATGCATGAAAATGCTGCAGTTTGAAGCATAACATGACATTTTCACCTTATGAATTTTGACCCGTTGCCTTGAAAAGCATGTCCCTTTCTGCCATCTCATGCATAAGAACATATGGTTTACCAAGTATCTTTTTCCAAAATCATTGCTGAAATACTTTATGTAGTTTGATTGAACATTCTCAAATGCTGCCAAAGAACCTGGATAAGATTTGCATTTCTACTCTCCCTTTTCCATAGAACAGTAGGCAAATGAGTCTTGAGGTCATATTTTATCTGCTGACTTCACTGGAGTCATGCCAGGTTAGGCCGGCAGTGAAAATTCAGCCCTGGGTCACTAATGAGAACTCTGTCACTGGAGCTTCAACCTTGTAGCAGTCTTATTGACACTGCTGGCACTTCTCTAATGCAAAAAAGCTTAAAAAAATTTTGGCTATGATGCAGTTAAACCCTCTTTAATTTGAAAGTGATTATAATCAGTGGAGAAAATCCTGTTAATTAGGCAATTATACACTCCACTTCTCTTCCAGCCTCCCTCTTTCTTCATTCTCCACCTTGTTTTCTACTCTGGAAATCAGAAGAACAGAAATATTAATCTTGGCTTCTAATTCTAAATTCATCTCCTGGGTCAACCTCATTCCAGTCAGCTCACCTCTCCCTTCGACAGCAGGACAATTTAAAACCCCCATCATACCATTTTGGTTATTTAAAAGCGAAAGGTGACACTGTGTGTGTTTGTCTGTTCCTGTCTTTCAGTACAGCCTCTCAGGACATCTCAAGCGTCTCTTACAATAAAACCATCCAAGATAAGTTGACATCTGTTTCCACTGAAGCTTGAGGATGCCTGTGAGTGAAAGCTTTACTGACCAACTGTCCAAGGCTTTCCTGTTCTTTAGTTTATTAACTGTTATGCTAGATGTCAGTCAAAATCCACACACGAAACAGTGTACCTCCACGTAGCATGCACAAGCATAGCTGTATAGAGAGGGAATAAGGTCCTATCAGCTTGCCACAACCCGTCTGATCCTTGGTATCCCCTTCCATCCCACCTTGTTTTTGTTTGATACTGGTTATCTCAGGAAAACAGAGCTATGTTTTACGTTCTCTAGCAGCACCACTGCCCTTACCCCAAACCTGAAAACCCATGCTAGCTCTGGGGTCATCTTGTCCTTAATGCTGTAAAGGTAGTCCTGGGGCTTCATGCAGTGACCTCTGGGCTAAGGAAATAGTGGCTCTTCTAAAAGCGTTTTCAAAATGTTCTTGCAGTCTCTGCTGTGACAGTTGCTCGTGAAGCAGAGACCAGACGGGTAATCAAAATCAGTAGTTATGCATGCTTGTTAGAGAAACAGGCCATCAAGACAGTACTTAAGGGGAAATTAAGTATATCATCAATATAAATAGATATGTACAAGGTTGGAAAGCGAGAAGGGAGGGGAAGGGGAAGAGTCTGCAATAGCTCAGCATTAAGTTTGTCAACCCTTCCCCACACCAGACGTGGGATGACACATGGAAGTAGAACAGGAGTGGGTCGGGTGAGTGGAAATGGAGAGGAAGCAAGGGGGAGGCAGGTGGAAGCTAAGGAAGACTATGTGGGACCTGTGGAGTAGGAGTGGTTTTGACATGTGAAAACAAGTTGGAGTAGGTGGAACGAGTGGGAATGGAGCAAAAGTGGTGTAAGGCCCACAGCCGCCTAAAGACCATGTTCATATTTCTGACAGGTTTTTTTTGGTGTGGGAGAGCAGTGGCCTCTCTGGAGCACAACAGGTGGTGATGTGAGGATGGGGAGGGGCAGCTGATGGCATGCCCCAGCTCAGAAAGGGGAGAGGGCTGGAGACATTTCAGAAGCATTTAAATACTTTGCTCTCCAGCAAGGAACCAGACTCGAGGATGCCGACAGGTACCGCATTTCTTGGCAGCAGAGTGTCGCAGCATCATGTGTGCTGACAGCGTTAAAAATGTTTGTTTCACAGTTTTTAGTCTCCTGCTGCCCGGGGGTGGTTCCCCATCATACCGACCGGTGATAATTAGTTGGACTGGGGCTCTCCTGACTCCCAGCAGCAGCAGCATCTGCTCCTCCTACTCACCCTTGCCATGGAAGCAAAGACCAAGGGTGGGACAGAAAATAGCTTGGCCTTGAAGCCAGGGCAGGCCTAGACATAACTTCTGACACAGCCTTCTCCATAGCTCCAACTCAGAATTGGCAAGAGGCTTTGGTAGGGATTAAGAGGGATGATGAGTTTATAAAAGGCAAAGTGGAAATGAGAGGGAAGCGGCAGAGGAGCAAGGGTACAATTTAGCCACCTTCATCTCTCCCAGGACTCTTTCAGATAAAGCAAGGTGTTGGACAGCACACAGTACAGGGTGATGTGTTTTGGATGTAGGACTAATGCTGTTCCCTTATATTCATGAGTGCCCTGTGGTGGCAAAGGTGTTCAGAAACACTGAGCCATTCAGCCATTTATCTTTATGTCTCTGCAGTATTAAGCAAAGCTCGTTGTCAAACCCAAAGAGTCAGGAAAAGTACTGGGAGAACTTTTAGCTCCAGATAAAATATTCAGTGAATATGGTTATCTTCTGTTTGCAAACTGATCCTGAGTATTGTCCAAGTAGCAGGGGATGCTGTTCAATGAAGTTTGCCTCTATCTACTGCACAACTGACTCGTCCTTGGACTAGGTTGTCCAGTAGTACTTTTGGCCTTTGACCAGAAATCTGAAATGTTTTCAGTAGAAGAAATGCAAAGGGAGAATAGAGAATAACAATTTCCTCTTGTCAATTTGAACAATGTCAGCTGAACTTCCTGGGTTTTCAAACAAGATCTTTAAATAACAAGGCAACAAATAACAAGGCAGCACTTATTAATTGCTCAGTGGTGCACCTCATGCTTTTATTCATAAATCCAGCCTGGGTGCTGCTTGGGCAGCCCTCCCACAGTGTGTTGCACGGCACATGTGCCGTGGCAGCCAGGCTGAAGCCCACTGATCTGGCCTGGCTTGCTCTTTGTGTCTCACACAAACATCCCGACTTGTGCACAATATGGCTGATAGAGCTGGCTGGAGAGATGCCTGAAAACGAACTACATTTCTCTTCTGTTTTCTGAAGAAAAACAAGTGTGATAGGTTAGCCCCCACCCCAATGCACCAAAAAGAAAAAAAAAAAAAAAAAAGAGGGGGGAAAAAGGACAGCGGTGGAAAGGAAGAGGAAGGAAGACAGCATGTTTTCTTGCTTTCCTGAAAGCAGGGGCTGCTTTTGACCCCTGGTTGAATTTGTCTGTGTTGGAGCTGGTGAGAGAAGGATGCTTCTGCTGGGCTGCTGTTACCATGGAGACTAGCAGAGACAAGAGAGGCAAAGGACTGCCGGCGACCGTGACTTTTGAATTAAAAGCAGGGTTTTCCTGCCCTTCGCATTCCCATAACCCAGTTCCCTCTGGTTTCTGCTCTTCATGGGCTGTGGGTGTAGTAGCTTTGATGGAAGGGGGGAGGCAGTTCTTTACTTATCTCACGGAATGGTTATTTCCACACTTTTCACAACCCAACAAAACGAATACAGCTATACAGCTTTTTTTGTCTCACACTTGGTCCAAAAAAAAAAAAAAGACAACTGTGTGAAATTGCTCTTCTCACCCTCAAAACTCTCCACCCCCCGGAGACTAAAAGGAAATATCATAGTTTTAATTTGAACTATCACTTTCAGCTCCAGTGGGTGGGTGGAGGTGGGTGAGAGCTGAATTTCTAATTTCTCTCTCTGCCATCAAAAATGAGTATGTGGATCAGCAGCTGACAAAGTCTGTTACCTACCTCTTCCTGTCGGGTGTGTTTGGGGGAAGGGGAGGGAGGGAGGTGGAGCAGGGTGTGTTTATCTCTTCTTCAACTTTATCCCAGATTTCAAATCACTCTAGGGAAGTTCTTGATGTTTGGTTTTCTTGAAAAACACATGTATTTTACACATATGCCTCTTCTGTCTTGTGTTGTCAGGGTTAGGGGGAACTAGGAGTTGCAAAAACAAGAGGCAAAAGGGCAAAGTGACCTTTCAGTGTTCTGTAAAAATGATGCTCTCTTTTTCCATTTAGGTTTCTATACTGTGTTAGGCCTTTCTGTATTTCCTCTTTTGCCACAGAGACCAAACCCCACCTCACTACAACCTCCTTTTCTCCAGACTAAACAACTCTAGTTCCCTTAGCTGCTCCTCATAAGATCCTTCAGCAGCTTTGTTGTCTTTCTGTGGGCCCACTCCAGCACCTTGATGTCTTTCTTGTAGTGAGAGCCCCAAAACCGAATGCACTATTTGAGGTATGGCCTCACCGCCGCCGAGTACATTCACTGGCCTCGTCATCAATTAAGGTGTCTATTTGTGGACAAGTACATCATGACTATATTTAGTTCTTATTAAATTATCTGGGGAACAGAAGTGATATCACTGATACACTACCATGTGGTAGACAGATGAAAGACCCCATTGCAAGAATAATAAATCTGCCAGACAGTTTCACTTGCAATAACTGCTCCTGTGCTCCACTCTTGGGTCTTGAGGAGAAGTTGCCATTTACATTGGCTAAGGATGTGTGTTTGTGAGATGTATTGACGTTCTTCTAGGCTGAGAATGAAATTATCCAACTCATTGTGCTCAGTTAAAGTGTGAATTCATGTTCCCATAGGCCAGTGTCCTGACTCATAGGGCCATCTATTTTCTGTAAAATAGCTGTTGATGAAAATTCCTCGCTAAAATCTATCTGTCTTCAAAGAAATATTGTTCTCAGCTTGTACTGAAACATTTAACTTGTCAAGTAAATAGATTGTATTGAATGGAAAATAGTCTGATGCTGGTTTTTAGTGGTTGTATTGTGCCATAAGAAATAACTTTGTTTCTGTTTGTGATTCCTCCTGCAATACTACTGGAAATATGGAAACCCCCATGATCTTCATCCTGAAGATCTGAAAATGGCTGTACTGTAAAAGGAGACTGATAAGCTTGTAGTATTCTCCGTGTGGTTAGAAATGTCCTTTGCCCGTAGGACAAGGCTTATTTAGGGTATAGGTTGTGTTTATTTAGTCTTTCTGAACAAAACACTGATAAAATGAATTTTAAAACTATGCATTATGAATTTGCAACAGCACAAAAAGGGCAGAATTTGCTCCACTATTTCTACCCTGCTTCTTCTTCAGCTATCTTGCCAGTTAATTAGAGTTAATTGCAAGGGACTGAGTCACCATTCTGTTACTGCTCAGGTTTATGCCACTGTAGCTATTGTTTAAGAGAATCAAGATGTGTGGCTGCATTAGCCCTGCCCTTGTTCTCCTGCATCCTGCTCAGCTGTTTCTTCTTCATTTTCAGACGCCATGTCCTTTCCTTCGCTCTTTCTACCCAACTCACCTGCCCCGTTCAGCTCTCTGCCTGTGGTCTTCTCTGTTTTCCTTTTGCAAAGGAATTTAACATTTCATCGCTGTCTGGGTTGCTGTTGTTTTTCATTTGTCATTATTTTTGCAAGGCTATCACAAAGATCATTTGTCAGACACTAGGAGAGAGCTGTGCAGGCAATAGGATGGAAATTTTCCAGCTTGGGTCAGTCCCTACCAAGCCCCCACGGGAGGGCGAGGGAGGGGTTTCACAGTGGGAAGCTGAAAACCTTTTGCATTTCACATGCGGTCCTTCGGCGTGCTTTCAAAGAGCATTGCCTTGCAGAGCATCCCCTCATGTTCCTTTTTGATATTCTCACTTCCCAACTCATATTTTATTCTACCTTCATATCAAAGCTGTGTGTGGTGCCAGCTCATTCTGTGCTGTCATTGCAGTAGCTGGAGAGCTGACACCACAGGCCAGTATTTCTTGTTTTGATCATGGATTTTAGGTTACAGAAGTACGTTACTAGTATTAGTAGGTTTGCCACTAGTCTGAGAGATGTAGTTCCTTCAAGGGTCTTTTCAGATGTGCTCTGTCTTCAGGACAGCTGAAGAATAGGCCAGGACGTACTGCCCCTTTGCCTCCTCACCTCTTCTGGGGGCTAGTTGTTAGAGCTACAAGACTCCTTGCTAGTTGTTAGAGCTGCAAACTGGAGCTGCTCATGGTTTCTTTGGCAAAGTCAAAACAGGAGAACTGAATTTCAGCCACATAAATGCGAGACAGGAGAGCAGGGGCAAGCAGCATGAAAGTGACTTTGTGTCACTCACCTACCAACTTATACTTACATACACAGTATGATGTTCTCATTCAAACACTCAAATTAGAGTGGAAATGGTGTTTAGCTTCTTGTGATGCACATTCTGTTGTGGTCCACTTGAGCTGGACTACAGCAGGACTTGTTATTCATCTCAGTCTAGGTGGAATTCATAACATTGACCACTTCTCACCTTCACTTCACTGCACTACTGGTCTTGTCAGTCTCCTTCACAACTGTAAACCACAGCTGAATGTAGAAAGAGTGACTTATGGCCTCCTCCTTCCAATTTGACATCCTGCACAAGCTCCCCCAGTTGCTGAAGAACACATTATTTCCTTGTGACAGCAGCAATAACTGCCTACCAAGGAAAAAGGTAATTTTAATAGGGCGTGCAGTGTATTTCTAGGTAGGGAGTTTGTGCACTTTGTGAATAGGCAGCTCTTTGCAAAGAAAGAGCTGATGCTCAGCAAGACACACATAGTTTGTGGCATGTCTCTGGGCAACCTGTATGCTAGAGTTTGCCACCCTGTACGGTCGTGTTGCAGCTGGAATTCACTGTTTTTGGGAGACTCACTCAAAAGCCAGGAATAGAAACGATATTCACTCTAGCACTGAGAAGTGGAGCACTGCAGTGGAAAGGGAGTCCCCAGGCTAGAGCTGGAAATGCTACAGCTGCTATTCTTAACCACTTAAACGCAGTAAGATCCAAGGGCCAGGCTTCAAGAGAAATCCAGACATTGAAGGGCCTGATTCTCTTTTGAATTGATCTGGCCTGAAAAAGAACTAACTGTCTTGAAGTGGATACAGCTAAAATAGTCAGGGGAATGGTACTGAAAGCTTACTCCACTAATGGCACCAATGTATCAATGCAAAGTGTATGCTGAAAACTCCCAACTCAAACTGAAAATCTCATTTAACACAAATTCCAGGTATGGAAAACTGCAGACCATATTACAGTTTCCACTCTCAAAAATAAACCAGCTCCAGACCTAGCTTGGGGATGGTTTTGACTAAGCTTGTTGATCTGTCCTGCTTAGTACCTGCTACCCAGGGATGAGTCAGTGCTTAGACATGCACAGACCCAGCAAAACAGGCAGTTTGTTGGTGGACAGTTGCTCTGCCAGTGACCAGACCCAACAAGAATGATACAGCCAGCAGAAAGATGAACCAGGAAACAAACTGTATTGTACACAAAAAGGACATTCCATGAACAATCGCTGGTACATAAATGACACCACACCCAACAATCCCACAAAAGATGTGACTCGGCCCACAACAGGTGGTATAAACGGAGAACTGAGGTTGCCCATAGTTGGCATGGCAAACAGCCAGACCAGCAAGTTAAATACATAAGAAAAAGGTGCCCACATGGCGACTCTCACCCGATCCGCCCACGTTCACAAAGGTCTAAACAGACCAGGGCCCAGTTCCAGGGACAGTCAGGAGGTCTTCCCTGAACCAGGAAGCTCTGGGGAGTGCACTGCACAGAGCAGACACCTGCCAGTGGTCACAGTTTTTATCCCCAAGCAGACACCTGACCTTTGTCAACTCACTGTGGGACCCCTGGGGCTCATTTCCCTTATGGCTCTCCCGGCAGGGCCGGGCGCACCTTGGGGGGAAGCTATAAGGCAAACTCACCACCTCTTTATGAAGGGCTGTGGGAATCACCCATATGTCAACCTTAATTTGGGGCTCGGAGTTCAAACCCCAGCATTTCAACAATTCAACTCCGGGGCAGGACTTCCCAGAGCAGCTGGGCTGGAAGAGTTCCCTAAAGAGAGAGCACAGTGAATCTTGGGAAGGCAGTTACGGCGGGCCTCATCCTGCAGGGTGAACTTCTCTGTTGAAAGGTTTCTTGGCTGCTTCACCAGCAGAAGCATCATAGAATCATAGAATCCTCTACACAACTGACATGGCAGAAAAAAACTTGTTTTGAGCTCTGTATATAACAAATAGGTGCTGAGCCTTGGTCACGCAGATTCAGCCTCATCTGGAAGCAGGCATGTGTGTTTGCATGATGGTTACCCCTGCTGGTAAGCTGGTTGGATCTATATAGAGCTAGGCAGAGCCAGCTTGTGTCTCTGCACTGTTGTCCAATATGTCCGCAGATCAAATAGTCCACTTGCAGGTAATTCAAGTGGACTATACATTTCCTTTTGTGACTTTGTCATTAGAAAGATCTGGAGCTGCAACTCCTTCCCCGGTTGTGTGGTCTAGTCAGGGCATTTACGTGCAGCCAATCCCTCCTGCAAGCAGGGAACTCTCGGTCTCACTGAGTCGCAGGGATCCTCAGACTCATTCACTCAGAGGAGGGAATTCCTGTTCTTTGTAAAAAAAAATAATGTTGGCATGTGTGTGCATAATCCATAGCTATTTAGCAATGGGAAAATTGCTGATTTGGAACTTGCTCTCTTGCAGTTTTGTACAAAAGTAACTTCAGTTTGGATTTTAGGCAGTTTACAAAGTGTGGGACCTCTATACTGGCTTTTTGCCTGCTGCAAGACACCATAACTAACCAGATTATCATTTTGTGATAGAATGGATTTACAGAACTGGAGAACCAGGGTTATTGTAAATGAGTTAACATTTTAAGAGAGCTAGGACATGCTGGATCTTTTTAGTTTTATCTAAAGAAAATTGCAAATTTGATCTTTGGAGTTTGATTCATCCTCATAGGACACAGCAGGATAACTTCAGTGAGACTTCAGAGAACAGTTTTACAATCAGAGGCTTCCATCTCTGAAGACCTAAACTGGAACGATGAAAGCAGTTGTTTTAATGCCCCTCCCAAGGTGTGATGCCATTATGCTAATTTGCACCATAATGCCATAGACTCTGCTTTAATAACAATAATGTCTTAGTTGGACCAGTGGCTTAGTAACTGCCTTTTAAGATGCAGTGGATAAATTGGGGATTTGGGAGCAAGCAAAGCAAATTAACTTTGTCAGCTTATCCTTGAGTGGAGAGTGCCACTTCTCTTTGCACTCACAGACAACTTCAGAGGTGGGGCAACTTGGAAGAGGAGAAATAGTCAAAATGGAAAATTGAGTGCTACTTACATGTGCTTCACAGACTCCTCTTGTCATGCTTGTCAGTGACAGAAGACTGATTTATTCTCTCCTCTGTTTAACTCCAGGCAATGTAATCATCACTGTAGTCATGATGTGTCAATGCCATCTTTGTTTTTCATCATTCTCACCAAAGAGACTGTTGTCACTGACACCAACATCTTTCTGTTTTCCTCCTCCTTCTCTCAGCAGTGTGTTGAGAAGGCAGAACATGGTGTCTGGAAATCAGGAATTTGGGCCAGAGATCACAGAGAGAGACTGTTCTTTCCTACCATTCTGCTTCCAGGAGCACTGAGTCCCAGTAGCAATAACATCAAGAGTGATGGTGGCACTGGTGAAGATAAAGGCATTTTTTACTTTGTTGACGCTGATGGTTACATTTATGGAATCAAATGTGAACTCTAACAAATTTATTTTTTTGCGTTCTCATCATTTTTTTTCACTGGACACTCCACAATGCATGGGTAGGTGTACCCATTTTTTCCACTGCTGACCCCTCTTCCTCTAGCTGCAAGTGATCGCTAAAGGCTCTCCAACTACCTCTGCAGAGGAAAGGGACCACCAAGACTTTGTAACCAAATGAGTGGAGTAAAGCTGAGCTGCTAGTTTGTAGGTACTTACACCTCATCTTTTAGACACAAGAGACACAGCCAAAAGGGAGGAACTATGGTCCACAGCCATCAAGTGCAGTTCAGAGCTATCTGGAGCTCCCAAGATTATGATAAGCTTATAGACAGATTCAGAGAAGTTCTTGGCAATTCTCTCTCTCTTTCTCAGCTGTGCATAGCAATTTTCTTTTGGTCAAACTGTGGATTGAATACCTCTGGAGTCCAAGTGTCCTTTAACACTCCCCTGTTGCATCACAAGCCATTTTTTTGGAAGTGATTCCTTTCCATTCTGGTTTGTTTCAGGCTTTTTGTAATGACCACTTGCCGTATTGTGCATTAGTTGACCTCGGTTCTTTTGCAAATAAACAGATGCCAACGACGCTAAAGTGAAAATTGCATTGGCTAGCATTTCTGCTGCTGCTTTGAGCAGTGTGATCATGGACTGAATGGTATGGACAGGGAGGTAGCCCATAAACTTCAGTGTTGGTGTCTCCAGTGGAGGGTACAAGCACATTGACAAGGCCAAGGTTAGAACGGTGGTATCTGAGAGTCACAGAAAAAAGGCCTGGATCAGATCTCCACTGGCCAGGCAGGACATCGTGCTGCACAGAGGCAGGACCAGCAATACTCATACGTGTTCTGCCAGATGTTTGCACGACTTGTTCTGTCTGCAAGCTCTGCAGTCAACCTAGACAGCCTGTTCCCATGGTAAGCCCCCACTGGAGATGAGTTTCCTAAGGTCTAACCCTCATCTTGCTCACCACAATCAATTCAAACTTGTTTCTTGTCCTGTTCCCTGTGAACAAGAACTGCTTATTGCCTGCCTTTCTGCAGTCATCTTTCACATGTCTAAAAGACTGCTGTATCTCCTTCCATCTTCCTGAAAACTAGACAGCCTGCATTCCCTTCAAACTCTGACCCCCTTGCTCATGTTTTGCAGACATTTGATCACTGCTGTTGCTTTTCTGTGTTACATGTGACATGCGGATGGTGGAGTTCTATCTCTAAGGCTGTCGACATAGTGTTTATCACCAGCATTATCTCATTTGAAATTAAAGACACAAGTAAAGCAAGACTCTGACCCACAGCATCTGTACGCTTCTGTTGAAGGAGTGAGGGTCATTACTGTCACCTAATGAATATTGGTTTTAACCCAGATTGCATCAGGCCCTCCTGGCTGTGCATCGCTCACCATGTTAATCATCAGAACTGGAGATAAACAATGTCTCGAGTGAATAAGCTTCTTGGCTCTGTTCTTATGGACTCCTGGGAGATGATGATTTATCTTCCATACAATATTGGGGACTGGCATCTGTAAAAGATGAAGTGACATGAGAAACAAAAGACAGATTTGTCATTTCATAGTTACGTCTTCCTATCTAAGTGCACTTGGGAACACTGAGCTGGGTAGTTACGGTTAAAGAAAGGAAATCTTAGTAGTAAGACTACTAGGTGTATAAAGCTAGTTAGTTGAAAAGGGCATGAAGGCTTTGAAATCACAAACCAGAGTAAAACTGGGGGTCTAGACTTCAGCTAGGCTGCCAGTCTTGTCCTTTGCCTCCTTGGCAAATGCTTCTTGTTATTTGAGGTTGTGACCCCGTAGCTTAATGCAGTAGTGTTAATAAAAGGTTCAGAACTATTTCTTCACAGAGGCTAAGTCTTTGCTGGAATTTGGTTGAGTGTGACCTATGGCTGGCTGTCCCTTATGAGCCATATGGTAGTGAGGAGGTGGTGTTATTTTAGAACTACCTAGAGAAAAGCTACATGAAAGTTACATGTCTCCGGACAAGGGAGTGGAATTAGGGTAAAAACAGAACTAAAAATTAACTTAGAATTCAGGCTGCTTTAACAGAGTCTTATCTTTATGGCAAAGTGTGCTGTGCTGTGTGCGTGTGTGGAAGCAGGGAGCAAGAGCCTGACTCACGGAGAGAAAGAAATAGAGGAAGAAATGAAGGAATTTGCACTCAGTGCCAGTTGTATTTCTGCTGCAATCTTCTGTTTTGCAATCAGAGGATTTTACAGTAGATGGAAATGTGGTCCACAGTCACAGAATAGCCACCAAAGGGGAGAAAAAGAGAAGCTGAGAGGAAGAGAGAAAAGAAGAAACACTGTTGTTTCCCGTTGTGGAAAGGGGGAATGATAAATTCACTTTCCTAAAAAAAAGGATTCTATCTGTGAAACTGTTCTGTTGCAGGACAGATTTTGTTCCTTACATGCATGGATGGTTTCTGTCCTCTCATTCACCCAGTCCACATGTTCCAAATGGCCACAATAAGTGCCCTGTATTTAGATTCCTTCACTATGTTCAGAGGCAGCTGAGGGTTAACGTTTCCTCTAGAAAATAATGCCCTTTCCTGCATCTCCTCCGCATCTCTGAAAAGGTTCTGAAAGATCGGCAGTGCAGGTAATGAAACTGCATCAGAGAGGAAGCACCACGGCAAACAGGAGTCAGGTTAAAGTACTGGGATGGTCCTGGTCTTTCCTCAGTTGTCCAGTGTCAGTGCCACCGTCGTGCCAGTACTGTACTATATAGCTGTACATGGCTCTTCACAGAGGTACCACAAAAGGTCTCTGCTCTGAGGAGTGTGAAGCCTGAGCCCCATGGCAATGGCCCGTTGGGGATTGCACAGAGGAGACAAAGCCACCAGGTGAAACAGTGCACCTCCTGGTGTGCTGTGGGGATGGAGCCCCTCCTGGTGTCACATCGCCATGGCCATTGCTATCTAACTGAGGAGGGGGAGTTCAAGAAGGAATGAGGGACAGAGCTGTTTGTTGTATGAGTCCTCTCCATCCTGTTGTATCCTCAGCAGCCTTTGGCTCTCCCATTGCAATTCCCTTCAATGCTGCTGGTGATGGGGAGGTCATGCAGCTCAGGGTTATAAAGTGGTGTGCTTGTCTCAGCCTGTCAGCATTTTGCAGCCAGTAATGCATTTCAAATGAAGTGCCAGTAGGTGCCACTAACTACTGTTAAAGAGGCTAAATTGCTTATCTGTGTTTTTGTAGGTCTCACTCAGCGAAAACTTCTTTGGCTGTTTGTGAGGGGCTACAATTCTGGGATCAGAAGGGCCTGAGTTCTGTCACCAGTGTCTTTGCACAGTTTTGTGTGGCTGATACATGTAGTGTAGGTGATAACGGTGACATCTCAGGAAGCTGTAGATTGTTTGGAAGGGCTGCTCGTCTCACAGTGTTTTACAGCCTATACAACTCCTTACCTGGTGTAAACTCAGTGCTCGTTCTCATGGGTTCAGCTCTGATTTGTGAGGAGGTAGGATCTGTGAACATCCCAGTTCAAAAGGATCTATGGCAGCAACTTGAAGAGTTGTGTACAGCAGGCCTGGCCATAGTGTCTGTGTTGTTACCCTGACAAGTTTGCCTACTTTGTCTACCAACCTGGGAGCAAACAGAAGAGGCCGAAGAGGCAGAATCTCCTGGGTGAGCTGCCTAGTTTCAATCTGATAATTTTTGATGTGTGGTAGAACCAGCAGAGCAGTGCAAGGTACATGAGGTTAAGTGTCTCCATCATGGGAAGTCTGAGGACCTCTGGTTTCCTGGACTTGCACACTCATATTTAATAGCTGTCTCCCCTGACCTTCACCTTCCAAGATAAAACTTTCACTCTCATCCTGACAGATATGAGGAAGGGCAAAACATTGTCCTCTCTAATTTTGTTCTTGTTTTCTTTATCTCTTTCACCCCTTCTCTTCCCCTGGGTTAAAAACAGAAAAGAAGACATCTGAGAGATGGCTAGTAACTAATTTGTGTAGGGCATTTTGTTCTTAAAATCCCTCCATATTTCCTGCCTTGATTACATATTACTCAAGGGAGTGTTTTCTGTTATTTAACAGCTACGCCTTCAAGAGGGCTCACAGAAGACTTATTTGTTTAACCAGGAAATAAGTTGAAGTAACTCAGCAAATTATTTTTGAAGCAAATAAAATTATATTTTAAAATAAAACGTTTATTAGCTCTTTCTCTCTTTTACCTTCTTTCTCCCCTGCAGTTTATAAATTTCTGATACAATCTCTTCTGACTTTTTGAGGGCACATAAGAGAGTCCCAACTGCCTGGTGTTTTATTTTCATTTGAAGACCTCTATAAAATTGCATGTTACAATATATGGTATTACTCTTATGTAAATGTTTATAATCTGCTTTATGGACCATGACACCATCCAGCCCCCATATTTCCTTAAGATAGGTGTTGAAATTAAATTGCCTGGAAAGGCTTCTTTTTTGAAGCTTTTTTAGGGAGAACTTGTTTATTCTGTGCATGTACTTAATTTTTGTTTCACTGGTTTTTTTTCCTTCCTGTTCAGATGGCATAAACCAACTGCTCTGTTCCTCCATATTTCCAGCTTTCAGTCCCATGCAGGGGGAAGCAGGATGGAGGCAGACAGCAGGATGAGGCAGGGGGGAATGTGTGATTCTTGCTTTGTTTGTACAGCAGGGCATTGTCTGTGAAGAGTCAGTAGCCATCTACTCATCAGGAATGGTGTGCAACCTTCTCGCTGCATGAAACAGCTCAGATCATCCTGTTGAGTGGGTGCTGAACAACACACTGTGGGCTCCATCTCGTGCCACCCACTGCAGGCTAAACAGAAGGCCTCCAGGTCCCAGCTATGCCAGAGATGTGTCTATAAGGACTTTTTAAGGATGTGCAATGAATGGGAATGAAATCTGCTTAACTCTGCGGGGAACTGGGCAGCTCTTTACTCCTTTTGAACTGGCTCATGGCATAAAGGTCTCTAACTCTTGCTCTTCTTGCTCAGGCTGGGAAACCATTCCTAGTCTATTGCAGTCTAAATAGACAGCAATCTCTTCAACGTGCTCTAAAACTCTGTTCCTTTTTTTATTCATCTTCCTAATTGGACATGAGAAGCTCCAATTTTTGTTACTAGTTTTTTCTTTCCTCAAATAGCTCTGCAGGTGGGTTTGCAGATTTTTGTTTAGAAATAGGAGGATTTTTGCTGAATTCCTTGTTTGGATAAGAGCATGTTTGTTGGTTGAGACACTGGACTGAGAATAAGACAGTTGGATTTTGCTTCAGATTTTGCCCACACTTTGTTGTTAGATGCGTCGTTTGCCCTTTTTCAAGGCACAGTTCAGCCCTGCAGTATGTAACAGGAATTCAGCTGTGTTGAAAACTCACTTATACTGTAGCCAGGTTTAGTGCTGCCTGGTAATTTTCTGATCTGCCAGCTAGGGATAAGAGTGCTTGCGCATTAGTCGAGAAATGTTCCAATTTACCAGCCCAAGAATTAGAAATCAGAAGGCAGCCATGCAATAAGAGAATTGACTTAAGAAGCAAGACTGGTTCGGGTGTTTTTCTTGCTTAAGTGGAAACTGTTTTTCAATTACCTTCAGGTTTTTGAATCACAAGACTTTATTCTCGCCAAACCCTGCCCAATTATATAGCTATGGATCTTGCATATTGGTTGACTTCAAAGGATTAGGACATTGCATAAAACAGAAGAGTAGAACAAGTAAAGTTGTGAGACTTGTGATAAAATCAAGAGAGATGATAACATGAACGTTGTAGAGGCAGGGCTTAATTTGTTAGTCTTTGTAAACTGTTTTGCAAGCCTTGTATGGTGTGAGCTATAGAAAGAAGCTTTCCTGTGCCATGTGCATCACCAAACGATGTGCTGCACATCTCTTCAAAATGCATGTGAAGTGAGAGTGTGGGGCAGCGAAGTATTCCCATCTTCATTCACTAATGAAGCCTGAGCAGGTGCTCATCTGCTGAACTGCGTGCACGCAGCCAGCCTTTGTTCCCAGACTAACTCTGTGTTCTGCTGTTGTGTTTATAATTTAGTAACTGCAACAAGATAAAAGATTTCTCAAAAAAAAAAAAAAAAAAGAAGAAATATGACAAAGATGAATGATCTTTTATGCTATTTTAAGTATCACATTCACATTTGAATCAAAGATGTGATTTTCAGCATTGTAGCACTCCAAAAGTGCAAATTATAACCTGGGATTGTAACCAACTTCCACTACCACTGGTGAGATTTACAGAGTTAAAACTGAGTGTCCATTCACCTGTAAGAACTAAATATTCTTTGCACTAATAGTGACACTAATTCCTGTAATTCCTAAAGTGGAAAATCTTCATGAGGTGTTTTGCCCATTTCATGACTAAAGGATTTGTGAGCCCACATTTTCTGCATGTGAATTTTGGGAGTGACAGGTGGAAGCCTGTCCGTTATCTTCTGAGGAAAAGGATATATACAAGTGCAGTGAGCAATAGGCTTCAAAAGTCCTTAAGTTAGGCATTTTTCTAGGCTACCACTGCTGCAGTTCACATACAGATGTGGCCACACTAGCTTAAAATAGCCAGATATGGTCCTCCTAGCATGGCATCTGCCTGGTCATCAGTGTAAACTGCAAAGCCTTCCCAAGAGGCTGAGTAAACATTTTTTAGTTAACCTATATTGAGTTGCTGTAGGTAGGTGTTAGCATTACCCAAGTTAAGTTAGGTATGTCTACACAAATACCAGGCTCTTAAGGAAGGCCCCCATGACTGGAATGTTGTCATGGATGACTATATACTATTTAGGAAAGACAGACCAATAAGGCGAGGTGGTGGTGTTGCTCTTTATGTGCAAGAGCAACTGAAATGTATTGAGTTCTATCCAGGGTGGGAGGTGGAACGGGTTGAAAGCCTGTGGGTAAGAATTACAGAACATGCAAAGGGGTGTGAAACTGTTATGGGAGTCTACTGTAGACCACCAAACCAAGAAGAAGATGTTGAAGAGGCCTTCTACAGACAACCTGAGGTGGCCTCTAGAACACACTCCTTGGTACTCATGGGAGACGTCAATCACCCTTATATTTGTTGTGAAGCCCACACAGCTAGACAAGTTCAGTCAAAAAGGCTCTTGCAGTGCATCAATGATAACTTCTTAATGCAGGTAGTGGAGGACCAATGAGAAGAGGTACACTGCTGGACCTTGTATTAACGAATAAAGAAGGGCTGGTTGGGGACATTAAGGCTGGGAATAGCCTTGGAGACAGCGACCATGACATGGTGGAGTTTAGTATTTTACAAGGCAGAAGCAGGACAATAAGTAGGATTATGACCCTGGACTTATGCAGGGCTAACTTTGCACTCTTCAATTATCTGCTTGCAGAAATCCCATGGGCTAAGACTCTGGAGGGTAAAGGGGCCCAAGGAAGTGGGTCAGTTTTTAAATACCACTTCCTTCAAGCATAAGACAGGTGCATTCCCTTGAGTAAAAAATCTGGCGTATGAGCTAAGAGACCTGCATGGATGAGCAGGGAGCTTCTGAAGGGAATCTTATGGAAGAAAGAAGTGTATAGCTCATGTAAGAAGGGACTTGTGACTTGGGAGAAATATAGGGAAACTGTCACGACATGTAGGAAGGCAGTAAGAAAGGCCAAAGCCCTCTTAGAACTAAAACTAGCAAAGAAAGTAAAAGAGAACAAAAAAGGCTTCTTCAAATCTATCAGCAGTAAAAGGAACAACAGGGGAAGTGTGGGCTCACCTCTGAGTGAGGCACAGCCCTGATCACTGAGGGTGCAGAAGAGGCAGAGTTGCTGAATGCCACCATTGCTTTGGTCTTTAATCCTGAAGCCAGCCCTTGTGAAATCCAGACCCAAGATGTAGGAGAGAAAGCCTGGAGGAGGGCAGACTCTCTGCTAGTCAGTGGAGACTGGGTTAGTGATCAGTTAAGGAAACTGAATATACATAAATCCATGGGCCCTGAGGAGATGCACCCAAGATTTTTGAGAGAACATGCTGATGTTGTCACTCTGCCACTCTCCATCATTTTTGCTGGATCGTGGCAAATGGGAGAAGTGCCTGAGGACTGGAGGAAAGCCAATGTCACTCCAGTCTTCAAAAAAGGCAAGAAGAGAAAGTACAGACCAGTCAGCCTCACCTCCATCCCTGGAAAAATGATGGAGCAGCTCATTCTGGAGGTCACCTCTAAGCACATGGAAGAGAAGAAGGTTATCAGGACTAGTCAGCATGGATTTACCAAGGGGAAATCATGCTTGACTAATGTGATAGCATTCTACGATGTGGTGACTGAATGGGTAGATGCAGGGAGACCAGTTGATGTAGACTACCTTGACCTTAGCAAGGTGTTTGACACAGTCTCCATAACATCCTCCTGAGCAAGCTCAGGAAATACGAGATGGAGGAACAGGCAGTGAGGTGGATCGAGAACTAGCTGCATGGTAGAGCACAATGAGTGGTCATCAATGGTGCCACGTCCAGCTGGAGACCTGTCACTAGTGGAGTCCCCCAGGGATCAGGTCTGGGTCCAGTCCTGTTCAACATCTTCATTAACGACATTGATGGTGGTATAGAGTGTCTTGTTAGCAAATTTGCTGATGACACAAAGCTGGGCGGTTTGGCTGATACACCTGGAGGCTGTGCAGCCATTCAGCGAGATTTGGACAGACTGGAGAGCTGGGCCAAGAGGAACCTAATGAGGTTCAACAAGCACAAGTGCAGAGTCCTGCACCTGGGCAGGAGTAATAAAATGCACCAGTACAGGTTAGGAGTAGATCTGCTAGAGAGCAGCTCCATGGAGAGGGACCTTGGAGTCCTGATGGACAACAAGTTGTCCATGGGACAGCAGTGTGCCCTTGTGACTGTATCCTGGGGTGCATTAAGAAAAGTGTGTTCAGCAGATAAAGGGAGGTCTTCCTCCCCCTCTACTCTGCCCTGGTGAGACCTCACCTGGAGTATTGTGTGCAGTTCTGGACTCCCCATTTCACAAGGGACAGAGATCTACTCGAAAGAGTCCAGTGGAGGACCACAAGGATGATTGGGGGACTGGAATGCCTGCCTTATGAGGAGAGGCTGAGAGACCTGGAGCTTTTTAGTCTGGAAAAGAGAAGACTATGGGGTGATCTAATTAATGGGTATAAATATATGACGACTGGGTGTCAAGAAGAAAGGGGCAACGTCTTTTCACCTGTGCCCTGCAATAGGACAAGGGGCAATGGTCACACGCTGGAGCACAGGAAGTTCCACCTCAACATGAGGAAGAACTTCTTTACTGTAAGGGTTCCAGAGCACTGGAACAGGCTCCCCAGGGAGGTTGTGGAATTTCCTTCCTTGGGGACTTTTAAGTCTAGATATGTTCCTGTGTGACCTGCCCTAGACTAGATTGTCCTGCTCTGGCAGGGGGGTTGGACTTGATGATCCCCAGAGGTCCCTTCCAACCCTTAGGATTCTGTGAAGGAAACTGACTTGTGTTAATGTGCATGAGTGTCTGGTAATTCTTTATATCACTGTAGACTGGAATATGGTATCAACAAAGAAGCAAAATCTCTTTCCTGCCATTCTTTTGAATGGAGAGCTTCAGGCAGTTCATCCTCCCCTCTAGTACTCTCCTTCTCTGTTCGTATTCATGCCAGGTCACTTCTTGCCAAAAATCCCATCAGTGGCATTCCAGAGCAGGGGTGCTCTGGGGACTTGGTGCTGATTAATAGCTTCAACATCATTCATGAGGCTATGTGTGAAAGGAGGAGGAGAGGGAGATGGTGCCAGTCAGAGCTGAACTAGCAAGATCCAGGAGGTACCCCCTAAGGGCCAGTGCATGTCCTTTCTCTAGTTAATACATGTTACACCATTGCTCCCTCAAATACAGTTGTCACTCTAGTTTAAATGTCCACATGGAAGCAAGGGGGCTTCTGCCTGGGTTGGAGACAGGCTTCAGAGTCAGAACAGTTTCCAAGGAAATCACTCTGGTTTTTATTATTCCCATTTTCATCCCATTCTTCCTAAATATTTATTTAAGTGCACATGGCAGAAAAAAATAGTGCAGATAGTTGCACACCCACGTGTGTCCATCTGGGGAATATCTTTTACCCTCCACCACCCGTTGCTTGCTTTATGTACTCCCTACATGGTTTTTAGGTGGTCAGTTTTTGTGTAGAGCATTTTGAGGTGTGCGTCTCACAATATTGCACAGTGGGCTCCAGGTACCTGACTCTCAGCCTCTGTGATCCTGCTATACAAAGGATACTGTATCCACATACCTTTTTGATTTTCCTGATTTAGCCATCCTATTTAGCCTTTTCAGGTTCCCCTACTAAATAAATTAGATTAGGTAATAGTCCTTATCTTTCTCT
>NW_008599562.1:159768-164322 GCF_000691845.1 Merops nubicus
CTATCGAGTAACCCCAAATTACCTACTTTCCTGAGAATTAAGTGCTCTATACCTGAGTATAATAGCTTCGTCACTCTATCATCCTGTTTTCCATCTCTGTCTTTTTCCCATCTCTGCTCTATTTTCTGTGTTACCTCTTCCTTTTCTGTTTTCTCACATTCTTCCCCCTGATCTGAGTGAGAGGTGGGGAGAGGTCTTGTTCAGCCATGTCAGTACATCGTGACAAGAGACTTGAGAGCTTGGCCCACAACCAGTAGTTTTAATTGGAAGGAAAGGCACAGAGGGAAGTAGAGCCAAGAAGGCTTCAGTCCCCTCTCCCTCTCCAGATAAATCCATGCCTGGCTTCCCCTGTGTTTTCCCTGAATGCTACCTGCATGTGTTGCTTTCTGTTTTCTCTCTATTGATGCTCCTTTTTCTATCAGTTTTGTCTCCATGAAACAGTGCTTTCCCCCTGCTTTCATACTTTTTATACTGTCTCTATTCTTGTTTCCTTCCCCTTGGGGTCACCCGCTTGGCTTCCTTTTCTCCTATCTGCTCCTGCTTTCCCACACACCCCCCATTTTTTCCTTCATGCTTCAAAAGTACCTACCCTTCTGGGTTCTTTGCTTGGCAACAAATTAATTTTCCATTTACTTCAGGAAAAAAATAATCAGGCACAATGCTGTGAAATCTGAGAGAACAGAATCTTACTCCATTACCTATATTTAGACTAGGACATGCATGTGCAACATAGGTGAGGAAAAAAGCTAACAAATTTGGTTAATGGTCTCTTCTGCTGCTGAAACACCTCTCTGAAGCTATACATCTGGAAACAATTACTTTGCTTGGAACAGTAGATCTCTATTGCCTTTTTATTGGAGGTGACTGGGATGAGTTGGACGACAAGACTTGGCAAATTCTCAGTTGAGTCATATTGTTCTTAAAGGTTGTGGTGGAGGTGTGTTTTAATCAGCAGATCAGATTATGTATTATTAATTAATTAATGTGCCCCTTGACATGATAGAAGTAATCTGTGCCCAGCTAATGGAACTGTCTGCTGAGCACAGGATGAAGGCAGTCGCTGCCTCCATGGTTGCTTGCCTGTCTCTCTGGCTGCTGACCACAACTTTTGCAGTTATCATAGTTGCTAGAGCATGCATCATCCCTCACCTTAAATTGGATAAAATGGGGGGGAAAATGCTGTAAAACACTGAATTATCTACACATACAGACTGCCTTGGCTCCTTTCACTAAGCATGGTGATCCTGTCTGAACACTGTCTCCCTTTTCCTCTTCCCTCTCACACTTAATTATTGTTTGTGCCAATATTTTTTTCAGAAAGGCATGTTTAATAGACAAATCACTGTTATTGTTTGCATTTATTAGTTTCTCTGAAATATAAAATAAACTTGGAATGTCTTGCAAGTCTTATGAAGAGGAGCTAAGGGAACTGTTTGGGGTTTTTTTTTGTTGTTGTTGTTTTTTTTTTTTTTTTTTTTTTTAATCTGCAGAAAAGGAAGCTCAAGGGAGACCTTATTGCTCTCTACAGCTACCTGAAAACAGTTGGTAGCAATATCTCTTCTGTTAGTCTCTTCTCCCAAGTAGCAAGTGATAAAACAAGAGGAAATGCCCTCAAGTTTAAACCCGGGAGGTTTAAACTGAATATTAGGAAAAAATTTCCTCACCAGAAGAGTTGTCAAGCATTGGAACAAGCTGCCCACGGAAGTGGAGGAGTCACCATCCCTGGAGCTATTTAAAGATGTGTAGATGCACTTAGGGATATGGTTTAGTGGTGGATTTGGCAGTCTGGGTTTATGGTTGGACTTGGTGAACTTAAAGGCTTTTCCAATCTAAATGATTCTGTGTGTCTCTGAGTGTGTGCATGTATGTGCTTCTGTGTGTTCCCTCTGCTTGTGAGGCAAATGTTTACTGTCCCACCCTTGTTCCTCCCTTTGAGATTTTTTCCAGCTACTGCATTTCCTCCAAAAAAAGAATTAAGTTTTCCAAATTAGTTATATGTTAATAGATTACGAAAGAACACAGAGTAGAAGTATCCATGGC
Organism: Merops nubicus; assembly: GCF_000691845.1. Classification (NCBI taxonomy): domain Eukaryota; kingdom Metazoa; phylum Chordata; class Aves; order Coraciiformes; family Meropidae; genus Merops; species Merops nubicus. The sequence goes on from NW_008599562.1 coordinate 161,809, forward strand.
TTTCAAATAGTTTCATTTTGCTGTTTTGTTTTCTAAAGTATCTGCAATGCCATTTCTTTTATGGCAGAAAACCCCTGAGAATGTAATCAAATCACAAGCAGGGGTTAGTATACGACTACAGAAAAGTCACTTGGTTTTGATCAGTAAGGCTATGGTAGGAATAGGCCACGGATATACGCACAAGCCAGTATTACAAAATGGAAATTACCTTCTCATCGTCCATACATCAGTTTTCCAGAATTCCCTACAAATCATGTAAATGAATGCTGATCAAATTCAGGTTGGAGAGGACCAAGAAAGAAGATGAGCTCCAGGATTGTTGGGATGCCCTTTCCCAGCGTCCCGAATCATGTCCTAAAGAAATCAGCTCAAAAGTCCTGTTGTTCTTGCTTGATGGAGACCAGTGAAAAGGCAATGCAGCTTAGAGGCTAGACACAGGAAGCAAATAAAAATCCTTCCTGAGTGGAGGCTGTATTGATTTACTAGCCCACGGGCTATTTTGAAGCTGCTTTTACACAAGGGAAGCTAAACAAAAAAAAAAAAAATGCCCACACTATGCTGATTTTCTTTTGCATTTTACATCCTCTTTTCTTAATGAAAATATCCAGTGTGGAAATGGCTTGTCTTTTCTTTCTCTAGACACATTTTGTATTTCAGAAGAAGTTCAATTCTTAACACCCTGGGTACTGTGCAGCAAATACTCTATAGACCAAAAGAGCTGAAGAGGGTATCTCCATTGAGCTCTCCTCTCAGCCACCCTCAAGCTAAGGTCTGGAGTTTTGGAGGCTATAGGCTCCAAACATTTTGTGCATATCTGAAACAATTGATACAGTCAGCCTGTAGACATGCTGTTTCTAAGTTAGAAACACCATGTTACTATCACTGCCTTTGGTTGCTCACTTCCAAAAATCAAATGAAAATCATTCCTATGCACTACTTTTGGTCTAAGCTGTTTATAAAATGCACCACTTTTGCAGTGGTTTGGGATGGTGCTGCACATAGCTTTGATTGTTGACAGAAGCGTTGGTACTGTATACTGTAGGTTTATGTTTGCCTCCTCCTTACTGAATTTTGTTGAAATTTCCATCTCATGCCTGTCACCTTGTCTCCTGTGCGCTTCTTGTGTATGCTGCCTGGCAGAGAAGCTTTCAACATGAACTGTACCACTGGTTAGCCAGTCTAAGCAGCACAGCACTCATCTTTGCTCCATGTCTGAGGATTTAAATCCTCTGTCTTCATAAGCAGTGGATAAACACATGGGGACACCAAATCCCGCCAGCTGCAGAAGGCAGCAGTGATCCCCCACCCGAGAAGGACACTCTGCTTCCCACTTTTGGCAAGAGGCAACTTGCTACATACATCTCTGTATAGCTAAATCGCTGTCGCTTTGGCAGCCAGACATAGGAGCATGTGTGCGTGCACATGCACTCCCTTCCGAGACTTGACAGGCCATGCTGTCAGGAGATTAAATTATACTAGTGGAAAATAGTCTGAGGAAAATAGCCTGAGACAGATTTCTCAGATATTGAGCAGTTTTCTGCAAGACCTGTTAGTGTTAATTCTCTGTTCTTTCACTCCTGTCTTTTCCTCAGTAGCAGTTAGATGCAAAATGTAATGAAGTCAGCACTTTGGGTGTGACATGTCCAGAGCACTAGCCGTGAAAGGCAAGTCTCTTAGATTAGTCCTCAGCTCAAGAGAGGTGTTAGAGTCCTGGCTTCTGGAAATGCTGAACAGTTGGGAACATGGGAGGAATCAATGGGAGCTGTGGGGCTTCAACTCTGGCCCTCAATGTACTGCTGATTTAGACAAGTTTTTTGTTTGTTTGTTCGTCCATTAGCAAATAAAGTGGCTTTCCCATATTTCTTGCTTTTCCTCCAGTTTCTGCCATTTTTCTGCTCTCATGCAGACAGAACCACAGAATGGTAGGGGTTGGAAGAGATCTCCAGGGATCATCTTGTTCAACCTCTCTGCTAAAGTAAGTTTGCCTAGGTCAGGTTCCATAGGAATGCATACAGGTAGGTATTTAATTAAATACTTAATTTAGAGATATTTAGTTTAGGTATTTAATTTAAGCATACATTCTTGCTATGCTTTATAGTATCATAGAATCATTCTGGTTGGAGGAAATCTTCAAGATCATGAAGTCCAGCCATGAACCCAGCACTGCCAGGTCACCACTAAACCACATCCCTAAGCACTACATATACACACCTTTAAAATACCTCTAAGGATGGTGACTCCACCACTTCCCTGGGCAGCCTGTTCCAGACTTCCCCTTCTATTTTTTCCTCTGTCTCAGGTGTTTCACGTTACCTAATTTTTACTATCTGAAAGTTGGGCTATTACTTGAAGCTGGTTTTGAGGCTGTCTTGACAGCCACCACATCTGAGACAACTATTTATTACTTAATTCTTTGCAAGTGTCTCTTTTTTATTCCTATTGACTGTATCACAAACATACAGCAGGGTTAGACAAGACACCTATCCTGAAGTCACCTGAAGTTAGGGGCAATGA
>NW_008599562.1:164391-168397 GCF_000691845.1 Merops nubicus
AGCCTGGAGCACTGTGTAGCCCCAGCTAGATTCTTGCATTAGGTCCCCAAAGATGTTTAACTCCTGGTGCTAAGAGGTGGTAGGTTTTATTCTGGCTCCCTTATTGTTGTGGGAGCTGAAATTACTGGCTTGGGGAATGTTGTGGTTTGAGGCTTGGAATGGGGGCGTGACCTTCCAGCAACTGGGAGGACCCCAGGTGGGGGTGAAACCATTGTATTCCCCCCCCTTCCACACACACTCTGATAAGAGGCAGGAAGTGAGTGCTAATTTCACTCCTGCTCTGCAGCTTGGAGAGGGAGGCTGTCGTTTCACTCTGCGGGACCTTGGAACCATTTTTGAGGGTTTTGTATATTTTAATTTTTTGTATTTTTCCCCTAATCTTTGTATATATTATTTTCCTTACGTCCCTTTTTCGTTTTCTGTTCCTTGTTAAACAATATACTTCATTTTTTTTTACAAAGTGTCTCTCTCTCTCTCGGGGGGGGAGAGGTGAGTACATAGTTCTGTTCCATGTCGGTCCTGCCCTGAACCCCTTTTTACACGGAACCAGGACAGGGAATAACATGCTGCACTGGAGACTCTATAGGGCTGGCTGTCTGGGTGTCTAGGTAGGCTGGCTGGTTCCCCTTATGACTCTGTGGCTGTAGAATTACCTTAAATGATCTTTGCATGCACTTCTCTTGGTGCAGGTTATGGGGAATGGACTGAGTGGGACAGGAGAGGTAGCAGGCAGTAATAGGAAAATAGATGAATAAGGAAAAAGTAAAAGAAGGAATTAATGGAATAGAAAAATAAGGGAAAAGGGGCAGAATAGACAAAGAGAAAAAAAAAAAAGAAGTGAAGAAAAAAATTGAAGGTAGGAGTGAGAAAGATGGAAGTGCGATACAGAGATCAGGGAAGAGGATGAAGATGGCAGATGCAGGGAGTCTATGAGGTAAAATGGGAACCTGACAGAGTACAGGAGAAGTGCTTATTAAGAGTTAATTTTCTTCCCAGTGGACCAGTCCTGTTAGGAGAAAGTCATCTAACAGACAGCATGTCAGCTTGAAATAACACATAAAAATTAATATTACATTGTGTATGATTTGCTAAATTCCATCCCCTGAGGGACATCTTTTGGTGGAAACAAACTTTGGGTTTGTCAGAATGAGGCTTTCTCTTTGAAGGTAAATTGTTCTGTCTTTGTGTCGCATACCTGGCAGTGATTCATACGCTGACAAGAGCTCACGCTGGGGAGAGATAGAGGTGAGAGGTCTTCTTATCATGCTTGTGAGCTGGGGTGGGAGGGAAGCGGAGGGGCAGGGGCATATTGAAGGAATCTGTGCAGATAAATGCTTCTAAAAAGAAACATCTATAAGGGACTGGTAAGAATAGCAGGAAGTATTTGAGAGAGAATAAAAGATGAGACATAATGGAGAAGTATAGTCAGTGAGCAGGGAGCTAAAGATGTCCTCTTCCCTTCCTATCTTTTCATCAGTTAATTCCCTTCTGTTGTTCGTTGTTTTACTTCTCTGACTACCTTGGCATTTCTTTGTGTTCAGCTCCTTCTGTACTCTCCTTTTGCCTCTGTTTCCCTGAGTTCTGCTACAGCCAAAAGGCCTTTTCCAGCCTTCTTCCTTTTACATATCCTTCCTGCCTTTTCACAGGCTCTCTATATATAACCAGTTTCACCCTTTCTCCATGATTCTCTTTTTGTCCTTCTCTCACACTTCTCTTTCTTACTCATTTGTGCTCTTCTCCTGGACTTGTCTTCGTTGTCCAGGTATTAGAGGTTCTTGCTCTGGTGTTTTCCATAGCCAGGGTACGTATGTTATACATACATTAATTAATATGTACACACAGGTAGATATAATGGATATAAATGTGTGTGTGTGTGTGTGTATACATATATATATAAAAAACTTATCCTGAAGCAGAACTAGTTAGTCTGTCCTTGGGCATAAGATGAAGCCTGAATGTTGTGTTTATCGTAGCTGATGACCTGCCTGCTTTGATGTGAGGATTCAAACTGAAAGATGTGATTGCACTTCTCCAGGGCCTTCTCACAATACTCCTTTCATGCCCAGAAACTGCCCATGACTTGGCAAGACGGAGTCGTGGGAATGGCTTGATTTACTTCAGCACTAATATAATGAAAGAGGACTCCTGAAACGCAGCTGCCCTATGCTGATGAGTGTAACACCAGCATAAAGGTTGTCAAGTGAATCTAGCAGAATAGGATAGGGCAATGCCACTGTCATGATGAACCATACCAGTTTCAGAAGCTCATTGCAGCCCTGCTCCTCCCTCTTGCTCACCCTTCTTCAGGCTAAACTCTTCTTTGCCCTCTCACCCAACAACAGAGGTAACTCCTCTCTAGACTGCAAATAAGATATCCTATTAGCATATGTGCTGAAGGCTTGTGTGTCTTCATGCTTTATACCTTGAATTATACTTGTCAAAACTGCATATACATAGCTTATTTTGTATTTGATTGCATTTACTGTACATAGAAACAGGTTGTTTGTAGCCATTTATAGTCAGAGTAAATTACATCTACATTCACTCCTTGGCCACTTTGTTGGGAGCTTAGATTATACATACTGAACCTTTTCTGCTCTGGTTTTCTAAGGAAACAGAGTTCACCTATGAACACTGAGAAAGAAAGAGAAAGAGTTAATGCCTCTTCTTCCTCTTAATGAACTCTGAATGTCATTGGCCAAATTGGTTAGTGAACCACCTGTGGAGAAGGGCACTGCAGGGGCCACACCTTCTTTGACATGAGAAAAATCTCTTTGGGAAAGTTTCCCTGAGACATAAATCCACTGCTGGGTAGGGTCCATTAGTTCCTTTGGTTATGGGACTATGCACTGACATCCTGCTGAGTTCTCTGCTGTGGGGCAGGTGTGCTCTCCATGCTGCCCTATGGCTCCTGTTTCACACTTATTTGCCACAGGTAGCCCACACTCTCAGTGCCTTTCCAAAGGGCATGCTGCTGTGAAGGTACAGACTCAGTCATGAGAGTAGCAGCAGTGCCTCCTGGGCCTTCCCACTACACTTCTTTCTTGCCCAAACTGAAATAAAACCAAACCTAAGTTCTGTTATGATATGGCAAGAAAGTTGGGTTTACCTCAGCTCTAAGACCTGAGTCATGGCAGGTTACAGAGGATCAGGGTTTGCACAGAGCCAGAAGTTTTTCTGGAAGCCCACAAAGAGGCTGGAACTGTTGGCAGCACTGACTTTACAGGCAGCATCCTTGCTGAGACCAACAACCCAGCAGTTTATAGCATAGTCAGCTAACAGTGTGTGGAAAAAAGTCTCCAATTCTGAGTTTGAAAATCTCTCCTATTCCCATTTTTTTTAGTTTGCAACCCTTGTGGCTCATTGAATAACCTCTTTTCTCAAAGTCCAAGAGCTCAAGGTTGGAAGAGTCAAGACATTGTAGGGAGAGACCTTGTGTTGAACTCATGCTGTTTCATTTCATCGAATTCCACATGTATGGAGGCTGGTAATTTGTGTTTGGTTAAAGCCTGTCTTCCAAAAAGGCATCAACTTTTGATGTGAGGAGACGGAGAGATGGAGAATTTTTTGCTTCCCTTGGTAGTTTGTTTTAGTAGTTAAAGCACTTGCAGTGTAATTTGTGCCTCATTTCTAGTCTGAAGGTGTCTTACTTCACTTTCCAGGCCTGCATTCACCTATTTTTCTGTAACTGTGCTTATCCACAGTGAACCTTCATTTTCTTTAAGGTCCCTGCTTTCCCACTTGGAGTCTCTTGCTTTGTAGATGTGGTCTGTGTTCCTCAGTCCTTGACAAATTACTCTGTATTTGGCCAAGTTAAAATATATTCAGTTTGAACAGGTATAATTTAGAAGTGATCTGCTTTATTTTATATGTCTGCTCCTCTACCAACCTCTGTAAACATCACCTCAAGTATTTTGCTTTTTCTTCCACATCAGCGATGAGACATAAAATCATGTTCTGTTTACTCATGTCCTATGCTGAACTTTACACCAAATCCTCCTGCTGA
>NW_008599562.1:168428-171254 GCF_000691845.1 Merops nubicus
TCCTTTTTGAGATTCCTCAGACAGTCCTCAATCCACTGAATAGTTACTTTACTGTTAAAGTATAATGCAATTTAAAACACAATGATATGAGGTAATAGTCACAAGCTCTACAAAAGGAAAATTTTTGTAGATATTCATTTAACTTTGTCAACCGAGCTTGTAATTCAATTAGAATATGAAACTATATTGCTTTGAAAAGACTTTATCCCCAAAATACTATGTTTCCTGGCATGAATTTTATTGATACCAATTAATTCTTTAAGTATTTAATGCCGACTCAACATTTTTGTGATCTTTCCTGTGAGTATTGTCAGGCTTAGAACGCTTCCTTCTTCTCCCACCCTTTTTGACTGTTGACTCAACATTAGGAATCTCCCAGTCCTATCAAGTTCCTTGGTATTCTACAATGTATTAAAAAGTAACATCAGTAAGCCAGTCTGTAAGGAGACTGTCTTTTAAGACAGCTTTTTAAGAATTGTGTGTATAGGCTGTCTGGCCTGCAGAACTTCTCACTGGTCTCCAACACATTCATTATTTACTAATGGAATTGATTATTGCCAACTCAGAGCAGGCATGTGAAATAGCTACCTTTTGTCGTTCCTAACTGTCAGCCAGGCATTTCCCCCTAATGTCTGCAACTTCCTGTATCAGTTACTCACATCCCATAACTTTCATTTCTGTCAACTGCTACCTGTAACTGCTCCCTTAAATTTTGCCATGTGTTGCTTTTCTTTCTAATTACTGCTTCATTTGCAAATCAAGCATTGTTTTCTTACTCAAGATTGTAAGCTTTCTTGACTCTGAGACTAGCATTTTGACTAGTTCATTAACTCTTGTTAAGTAAAGTGCTTCTACTTTTCAGTCATGTTACATGTCCAATTTTTAGTCCCTCTGTTTCACTCAAGCTTTCTTCAAATTCTTGAAGCCTTAAGAATATTTGTAGGTAACTGTGTACTTTGTATTCATGTGGATATGTATGCATAAGTATTACTAGTAGGTGCTGACCTTTTGTTGCCCTTATTGATTGTAATCTGGTCATGACAGTGGGTTTCCAGGCAACTGTCACATTTCAATCCAGTGAAAATTTATCTTCTTCTCATAGGAAGAAGAGAGAGAAATCTACTCTCTTAATTTAACGTTTCTTCATCATTTCTGGTTTTCATGTTATTCACACCTCCATGGTGAAAGGATGGCAGTTGCTCTTTTGAACATAGACTCTCTGTCTTTAAAATATTTTTTTTCCTTCCTCTCAGTGCTTCCAATCTTCTAACAATTGCTCTTTCTGGAACCGGATCCTCTGATTTTTTTCTTCTCGTCATACCCTTCATAATTTTTTTTACTAAATTCTTCCCCATGCAAGGTTGTCATGGATTATTATAATGAAATGATAATATTTCAAGTGTTCTTTTTTGCTCTTTTCTTCATATATCTTGATGTTTAGTTTGTCCTGAAGATTGCCTTTGTTGCACACTGAACTGTCCATGGATTTCACAGATAATTTCAAAGCCAGTAATGCCTGCAACAATTTAGAATTATTCCTTCTTGTACCTCACATTTTTCAGCACTGAGTTTCATTACTTGTCTTTGTACTCATATCTCTACCAGGTTCAGCTGAAAGTCTTTATCATCTTCTTCACTCTTGATTAACTAAAACAAATGGCATTGTTTGGAGGTTTAATAACCTCCCTTCTCACTCCTTTTCATAGGTCCCTATTAAACATATTTATGTAAAGGACCAAACAAATATCACAAATCTCAGATCTTTTGCCATGCAATGTTCCTGCTACTTCAAAGACAGAAAAGAAAATTTTGGGGATTCCAAAAATGTATTTTGGAGCAATGTAAACTCTGTTTTAAAATTTGGAGTTAGGAACCGTTCTGCTGACCTGTTGTTCACTGGCTGGGTAGTGCTGAAATCCTTTTCTCCTCAGCCACTAAAAGCCTCTCTCCTCATTTTCTCTCTGGACAGACATCTTCCTTCCTCCAAATAGTTAATTGCAGAGTAGTTTTGATAACAGTGATATAAACAGTGTCATATCAACCAAGAGCACTTTCCTGTTAATAAACTGAATAGACATTCTCACAGGAGGTCATCAAATATCGATTTGTCATTATGGACAATATGGCCCAAATTCACCTCTCGGTTACCCGACTTCAGCAAAGCTGTATTAAGATAATGGGAGTAGAACTTAGCTAAAGGTGCAATTTTTATTTTCACGTCTGGCTGCCATCAACTAAGTGATGAGTAAGGAGCCTGTGTGAAAAAGTCCTGATTATCTGTGGTGTTGAGTGCTCCTCCTGGCCCTGCCCTCCCCTTCCCACCATGGCTGCAGCAATCGGCTCAGTGGTGCTGGAGTGATGGATGTCACCCTTCGCTGGGAATGTGAATTGTCATTCAGACAGGGGAGCATTTGCTTTTAGTCTTCGTTCTTTCCTTGCTTGGATTAATGTGGGCAACTGTCAGCAGGACTCCTTTTGGATTTGAAACTGGACCTGCTGAGGGCTTTCTCTGCTGAAAGCCATGATGTGTATTCAATCAATCACTCATAAACAAAGGACATCTATATAAGCTAGGCCTCACAGCTCAGTGTAGCTGAGGGACATTAAAAGGGACTTCTAAAATGTCTAATTTGTGAGGAGTGGGCTGTTTATGGGAATGAAGCCCGCATGCAAATAAATAGTCTGTGGAGTATCACCATTGTTCACTCCCCACGTAGGATGGAGAAAGATAAGGAAAGTGAGAAAAGTACCCCCTGGTACATCTCTGCCAGCTTTCAATTGCAGTCAGGCAATAAGTCCGTGCATAGAATCATAGAATCATTTAGG
>NW_008599563.1:0-523 GCF_000691845.1 Merops nubicus
GCCAACTTGCTGAGGGGACACTCTGTTAAATTTAACTGTTTTGATAATGGTTGCTATTATATATACTTAGAAATGCAACTACTACTGTGGTATCAATACATTACCACCACTCATCCATAAATATAAATGTTGGCTTCAACATGAAAATGTGTTCTGAAAATGGATATTTTAAATTTGCTTCTTACAGTTTTAATGGCATAAAGTTTATTGTATCCAGCCAGTTTATTATCTACACAAATAGCTTTCTTTTTCAGTGCCACATTCTTATGTCTGAAAGAAGTATTTTAGATTGCAAGAGTCTCATCAGATCTGAACAAATACTGGGTTAGTTCCAGCAGTGTCAGAAAATATGTGCAAAAGAATATAAATGCACAGTTAATATGTGCAAAAGAGTATAAATGCACAGTTTCTAGGACTAGTATCATATCACAAAAGCATACTTTTACACTGCATAGCTGCTGGATCCACAAAATAGAGGCCATCAGAAATACAGTTTTCTGCATACTACTGTGTCTGATCTCAA
>NW_008599563.1:584-43612 GCF_000691845.1 Merops nubicus
TTTGAATGATCTTGCTTCTAACGAGTGAATCTAAAGTGAATTAAATTTTACTGAACTGTAAGGCTATATGATATTTTTACAGTTTTATATTATACATATAATAATAATTATTAATAATAAATACGATATATAATATTGTATATTATACAGTTTTTTGTATATTAATATGATACCTAGCAAATAGATCATCAGGGTATTTTTAAGAGACAATACTCTCCTCCTGAATAGTCAGTAGAGCAGACAGACTGAAAATTCTGTGTTTCAATTGGCCATTGTAAATCCAAAGTCTAGACATTCTTCTGAAATAATTTTATTTTTTCCTAATTTCTTCTAAAATTTCCTTTCCTTTCTGAAAGGAAAATAATGAGCTCAGTGGGCAGAAAAACTGGAAAATATGTACAGATATATTGGATAAAGGAGAAAGAAGATACTTGCCTGCTGCAATATTACAGTGTCTTATTTCAAATTACACCTTCCATCTGAATCTATTTCATGGAAACCAAAAGATACAGGATCACTTATTGACAGCCATCTGGAGAATTGTCTAGGAGTTATGAATCACAAGTGAGTATGAACCAACTGGGTCGTGTCAACGTTTTGAAGGACTGTGTTAGGTAAGATTTTAGCTAAAGAGGGGTGGTATCCTGTTTTGGCCTCAGCTCTGTGAAAGAGATGGACTGGTTAGGGAGAGCTGAGAGAAGGAAGGCAGTAAAAATGATCAGAGACTGTAAAGATGTCACTGGCCTTGAAAGAATAAATGTATTTGGGTAGGATGTACTCCAGTGAAAAGTAGAGGGAACAGGTGAAGTTCTTTAAGTCTTCAGGTGCGTGCAGGGTGGTGACAAAGAAATAGTAGAAGATCCATGTGCCGCGAATTAGGGAACAGATTAAGTGGTGGGTTTGCAGTTCACAAGGATAACTGGATGAGGACAGCCCCATTTTTCAAATAAAGAGTTAAAGTAGACTGCTCTCCTGTACTAGAGATCTTCAGGAGCAGGTTATGTCTTTAAGGGATGACTTAGATATAACTGAATATATCTTTAGAGAGGAGACTAAACTAGGTCAGGCTGTGACAGCTTGGCTGTTGATAGTCTTTATAACATCAGGAAGCAGTTCAGAAACATGACTGTACAACATGGCATCTATATAGTAGAACATCTTAAAAAACAAGTGCACAAAGACAGCTGTCTGAACTCAGAAATTAAAATTCGGGGAAGCCAAAAGTCATCAACATTCAGATTTTAATCCAGTATTAATGCAGTTATCATGAGAAACAATCGTGGCCACCTCCACAAAAACGATTAATCTCTCCTGTGTATTAGATAACTGTTATTTCTAATTTGGTTATTGGAAGTCTGTTTAACACTTTAAAATATAACTATATAGAGAATATAATCTTTAAAAGCATTGCTAGAATTCCAAGCTATGCACAGGGGACCAACCAGTGTCAGTGAAAAATATGGCCTTGCTTTACTAGTCTATTGTGTGTTATTTTAACCATGTATTAATATTTCCTGCTCATTTTGTCTCTATAAATGCCAGTAAATGTACTGGTACTGTGAAATCATCAATAATACCAGAGGATACTTAATCTTGCGAATAGATGAGCTACAAGGAGATGTTAATTGATTCACATTACTATGCCTTTTAGTACTAAATAGATTACAAAGTCAGAGCCTTGTGCTGTTGAGGTAGCTTAGGGGTCCATGCTATGGCTGTAGGCTGGGGGCAGCATGGGGTGTGTGACCAGGGTGGCTGCAGCAGGGGGTTGTTCTGGCTGGTTCTGCTGCCTGGGCCTGCTGCTTCCAGAGGTGTGTGGCAAGGAAGAGTGGCACCTTCAGTGCCTGCACTCTGCCTTGGGGAGAAGCTGGTCAGACTCTGAAAGGATGTCTGCCAGAGTGAGCCTTTTAGAAATACGTGCAGGCTGTGTTTGATATGATTGTGCCAAACTGTGGAGGGCAGCTTGCTGGCAGATAGATAGCTCTGTTTCTTTCCTGAAAGTACCCTTGGCAGCTTCTGGTTTGTGTGCAAAAGTTGCCATTAGATACTGTGAGTTGAAGATCTGGCAAGTAGTCCTTCTGCTGAGGCTGTGTATGCTGACTTGTGTCAGAAAAATTTCTGACCCATGCACAACCATGATTGTATGATATATGGTTTCCTTTAACAAACTTATTCTTCTGCTAGTAATTTTACATGTAACTGTGAAGAACACTATTCTGGGCTTTATGACTGATGAAAAATATTCGTCAAAAGTTATTTGCCATTTACACTGAGTAAGGCATTATTCTCTTTCTCAAAGGTCAGAAGCTTGGATCACCTTGCATGCTCCACACCTTTGAGTTTTTCTGTAGAAAACTGCAGTGGCAATATGGTGGCATGAAACATTTAACTCTGCTCAGATGAGATGCATGCACTTACCTTTTCATTCTTGCTTGACATGTGCCAAGGTGTGTTACATGTGACAGTCCCATACAGGGTCTACCTTGCTTTTGGTTGGCTCTTTGCAAAACTCCTCTCTCCACTTAGACCAAGGAAAGAAAGAAAGGAGTATGGTTCTTTTCCCCCAAATTATTTTTTTTATATATTTGTAGTTGTGTATCATGATTGGTACAAATATAAGTGTTGATAGAGTTAAACCTGAAAGTATATGTTAAAAGAGGAAAGAATGTAGGGGAACAGAATGGCAGCTGTGGAATTATGTCTTCAAGAAAATGCACTTGGCATTGCAATGTTAGGTCTCCACTGCATGACTTGAACTGACTCAAAGTGAGAGAACACTAATGAATAAGCTAGAATCATGTTAAGTTTAGAGGCTTTGCATATTTTGATGTATTTTTTTTTCTGCAAATGATAATCTCAGTATTACACAATCTATAGGCCTTCTGATTTTGTGAAAATGTCATGCTTTTGAAGTGCAAATAGTGGTGATTGCTTTGCTTTATCCACTGTAATTAAAAGAGGGCGTCTCTGCCCCGCTGTATGTGCATCATCTATTTTATCTTTCAGGAAATCTATTTTACTGGAATAGCCTTGTAATTGGGAATGTGTGCTTATCTACTCTATGCCCTTCTTTTCTGAAGATTGAAATATGTAATGTTTGAGGTTGCTTCAGTACATTGGAGTTTGTATCTTGATAAATATGACCCTGAATTTTCCAGCTTTAAAGAAGAAGCTTTTTGAACTACACTAAATGCTCATAGCATTAAATTTACATCATTATTAAATACTCAATATATGCAATCTTAATCAGCAGCAGTGGGTACCCAAGGTGTTCTGTTCTGATTTCCAGTAAATTGCTGTTTAAGCTCCTGTAGATTTTGTGCTTTAGACAGATAGGATGTGAAGTGAAATATTCTATGAGATTTTAAAGTTAATTGATTTTTTTTCAATTTTTTTTTTTTTTATAAACAAAGCTCTCTTTCTTCTAGATGTCAGCAAAATTAAGTTAGCTGCATCTAATTTCAGACATAAACCAGCATGGCCTATTTTCCATACAAATTTAATCCAATGTAGTGTACATTATGCATGACTCAGAATAGCATAGCAAAAAAGCCATCAAAGGTTTCCATTATGAATAAAATAATTGCTAGATAAGATAAATATTCAAGATAGATGATAGTGGAAATTAAAATTGTATGATTTGTCTTCTACAATTAAATTGTAAATTGAAAAAGTTTTTTGCAGTTCCATCTGTTCTTCATAAACACCATTTGTTACGTCTTTGTGTAACTTGAAGGAGGAAATGCATTATATGGATTTTTTTAAAAAGGATTATTATGATGCAAATTGCACTTTGTAATATACAGTGCACAATACTGCTAAGAGAGAAGCTCATTAGAGGAAGAGTGGACAGCTCAGTGGACTGCAGATGAGAGAAAAAGCCTTCTACTTGCATTTCTTTTTTGAGATGGGATCTGTTAATAGTTGGAGGCTAATTGTAAACAGGCTATGTGCTGATGATCTCATTCATTTTCAAGTGAGAACAAAAATCACCATCACTGCTGTTCTGATCTTTTCCTCACTGATAAAAATGGTCAGCACAGAGGATCTGGAGTGCTCTTTCCTGTCAGTTCATTCAAGCTGTGACAGCAAACTCTTCTCCTGAATCCTTTCTTGTAGCGAGCATAGATTAATTAGTGATGCCAAATAAACAAGGCATGACATGTCCTATGTAGTCAGAAAGTCCCCTTACTCTTTGAGTATTTAAAAAAGAAACAAATAGGGAAACAAGAGCTTCCCAGCTCAGCTCAGGTTCAAAAAGAAATACCAGTGATTGCATGAATCCTAAAGCAACGGTGGTATGTTTTGTTTAGGTGGTTGTTTGCTGTGGCATTTTTTGGGGGGAGAACTTAGACTCTTTCCTTCTTAGGTTCTGTGTGCACACAGAGTACAAAGGATAGTTTCTAATGAACTTCCACAGTGTTGCACTTTGCAATGACAGTTTTAGAGTTGAACACATCATGGGCATGAAACAATCCTTGGGGGGAGTGTGAGTGGAAAAATAAGTGGTACAGAAAGCAGTAGATGGAGAGACCCTTTTCACATTTGGAATGGGGACAGCCTTTAGGGAAAGGGGCACATGATGAGCAGGAGGGAGGCACACTGGAAAGGAATACAGGGAATTGGGCCTGGGGGGAAATATTAGGAGAAAAGTGAAGTTTCCTCATTCAAAATTAGGAAAATGATACTAGAAAATTATACCAGAAGACTAGATCATTAGGTGACTCTGTACTGTGGACGAGAAATGCAGAAATACCTGATCCAGTGCCAAAGCTGTGCAATCCTGTTGCTTAAAAATTTTCTAGAAAGCCTTAAATTTTTAGTTTTGCATAAAAGCTTTTCTATCTCCACCTCATCCATTACCCTCATCTCTCTCAGATGTGGACAAGGTGGAAAAATGAAATGTGTACCAGAAAGCACCAATCATAGAAAAAAATTACAGCTGTTGTTTGATGGAGTGAAATAAGGTAGTAAATACTGAATAAATAAATCAGAAAGCATGTAGCTGGGAGTGAGACATGCGAAAGGAGCTGTGTGGTTTGTGATGCTCTCTTTGTATCCTGTTTTGGCTATGTTTGCCTGAGAATGTAGGTGCTTTAATGCAAAGGTAAATGAAAACAGAAATTCTTAAGTTCTTCTAACAGGCAAGGGGAGCTTATAATGTAACTTAGGCTAATTGCAGTTGAGATGTATTTTTTCTTGACAGCAGCTCTTACAGAATTTGTTGTTGCCAATTTAACATATTTATGTGGAGATAGGAGACACAAAAATAATGAGGGTAGTTTTTCTTTGGCCAATTCTTCTATTCCAGAAAAAAGCTGCACTTTTTGGTAATATGAAAAAAAACAAACAAACAAACCAAACCAAGCAGCATACTTATCACAGTAGGCATATTTGCTTACTGAAAAATCTGTACATCCATACTAATTAGAGTCACAGGCTAAATGACATGACACTAAATTTCATTTTCATGTATTATAAAGGAAAGGTCTGATAATGAAATGTGATCACCACAGAGTGCTGGTCGAGAGTGTTGCTGAGCAAAGACCAGATCTTCACTGTGTGATGCTCCTCAGAGCAAGTAAGGCAATGAAGAATCCACTCTGCAGCTGGAGATTCTGTCAGCCCTGCTGTCCCCTGCTGGCTTTTGTGGGCCTGCCTCTGGTGCTGCAGTTTCCTTTCTGACAGCAATCAAGACATGGTCTTACTATATACAGATCTATACTATATATAACATGGTCTTAATATACATGTGATGCAAAAAAATAGAATTTTGCTGTGTCAACTTTACAGCACTTATGCGTGGCCTGGATTTTAATTTTCATCAGATATATCTTCCTTGGGATAATTTTTAAGCTATTGTAAATCCAGGATTAGCTGAGAAGCAGAGAGTTTTGTCTCCTCACCAAGGAATATGTTTAGGAGTGATATCTCTGATATGAAAATACAAATGTTTGGGTTTGTTTAAATGTAGCAAAGTGTACTTTTGTAGTTAAATAACCCTTATGAAAAGACCTGTGTTGAAAGTACATACAAACTTAATGCATTTAAAGGTATCTGCATTACACAGGTTTAAATATCCATGTAAAAAAATAAATCTTCAGTTGATTTATCAGTCCGCTCTCTTAACAACAGCTGAAGGGTTTTACTGACACTTAGGGAAAAAGAACCATCATGGAAACTGCTTGATGGTAACTGTCCTGGGAAGCTGTTAGAGATATTGAAAAGAAGTTTAGCTTGAAAAGAATTTTATCCTAGCAACTATAGTTGTCCTAGCAGCTATAGCAGCATAATTTTGAGTATACAGAGGCATCTATGATTAACAACTGATGCTATTTTTAATACATATCCTAATCTATCCTTTTCATCCTGGTGCAATCTTACTAGTCTCGACATGAAAGAAGCTAAAGATCTCAAGAAAGATAGCTACTTTAGACAGTGCAATACTATGAAAAAATAGAGGAAGTTGTTACTATGACAAGGAAAAAGTTATTAATGAAAAGGCTCTTTTATTCTTCTCTTATTGTGAAGTTGACTTGAAATAGGAATAAAATACAAGAGCTTATCTGTGTATTGTCTTGAGTACAACCATCTAGGCATATTGTCAAAAACTTGAGGAGTACTAGCCAGAGGCTGGAATAATCTACAAATCCATGCTTGAGTGAACTCAGGAGCCCAATGAATTAAAATAGTGAACCAGGTGCATTAACAATGACAGGCCATTAAAGAACAACCTATTATTAGGAGTGAGTTTTGGGCTATCAAAATGTGATGCTGAAAGTTAAGACTACATTGAGGCTCATGCTGTGAATACCTAAGTCATGAATAGGTCTGTCCTGACACTGGAATGTCACAAAAGTGAACAGCTGCCCCTGAGGAGCAAACCAGGGAGCTTGCAGAGCTACATGAGGTCGTCCCTTTTCAGCTGTGCAGCACTACATTAGTATCTCACCTTGTTGTGGTGAGCAATCTGTGGATACCACAGCTTGCTGGGTTGACACTGTTTGTCCATTGGAAAAAAGCAGCATGGAAATTCACAAATTAAGGATTATTATATTATCTCATGAGATTTATTGCAAAACGTAGGCTCAGTTAGGATAAGAGGAAGTGATGCAAGTGTCTAAAGCACAAGGATAAAATAATTACTTGTTATTACTTCTGTCAAATGGCAATAGTGGATTATTTATCCCTGCTCATTTCTAAAATCAGCAAATTACAATTACTCTGCATTCTTCTGATCTGAATGATGATGAAGTTCGAGACATCATTTGAGGCTTGTAAGCCAGTGAAAAAGAAACTTCTGGATGGGTCTGGGTGATACAATAGTATTACCTGTTCAACTGAAAAATGATCTTCAAAATATAAGTAAAAATAACTGTATGAGACTGCTTTTTTAAGGGCTGATTATTTTCTTCTCCTCTAGTACAACCTTTCACAATTAGACCAGTGCCTGGTTAGAATATTGACAAAACACTCTCATATGCTTAAAGCTTAGAGCAGGTACTGTGTATAACAGTGTTGCTTTAATCATTTAACTAAATAGTCATATCCCGAAGAAAGAGTCTAATGGGGTGATATGGCAAAGAAGCAAGAAAGAGCTTTTAACATCTGCAGGGGTTTAATTAAACACATTTAATATTTGGATATAGAAATTATAATATTTGTAATTAACTTCTCAATTTATTTTGCAGCCCTTCATTTTCCTGGATGCCATTCTGCCTCGTTGATAAGTCCAGTCACATTTGGCAGCCCCCGTCTGGCATTTAAATATGACCAAAGTAGACATAGCAATTATTCATTATGCAACTTATCCTGAGTGACATATTAAAAAAGTTTTTAGATCAGTGCCAACAGCCACTTTTGCCTATGGCAGTCATAGATCAGGCCATGTCAAGTCCAAACATGCTTTTTTATTATGCAGACAGAGCTTACTGTATTCTGATTAATTTTGTCTGCGGTGTAAGAAGTGCTAAACTTTTTGGGTGCTTTCTCATCAGAAGTACTAGCCAGGAAACTCTACAGACAACAGGAAGTTTGTTCATCTTTTTAATGGTAACAATCAGTAAAGGATTAAATTATTTTTAAATTACTTCAAATGTATAGTAAAGAACACGTACACTCTTTTTTTTTTTTTTTATCATCAGTTTATATTAGTACCCAAATTTTTCTCTGCCTGCAACTCAGCTGCTGATCTTTTTCTTCTGACTTTCCCTAGAAATACAAAGGATTTTTATTATGTGAATCTTCTACTCAGTTCACTCAGCTTCTCCTCAACCTTCTTCCTTGTGCCTAGATTTCCGTGCAACACCTGAAAAAGTTACTAGAAAGATTATATTTTATGTTACAGTGAGAATTTAATCACTCCTTACCAAATTGTCTTCATCTGGCTTCATCCAGGTGTGCACATCATAATTATTCCTACTGTTTGACTGCATGATGTGATCTAGTTCTCTGCTGTCAGTCCACTTCCAATAATCAAGGATGGGGGAAAGAGAATTGCGTGTGAAGAAAGAAAGGAGAGGGACACACAGCAAAGTGGAAGGTGCTCTGGGATCAGCAAGTTTCTCACTTTTACCCTCATTATGCCCTACCTTGCTACCTAAATTACTTAAATAAGCAACTACTTTTTTCTATTAGACTAATGTTTTTTTTTTTCATCTGAGTGGCCTTAACTGGCGATGTAAGTTCAGTGTTTAATGTTTATAACATTTAACGTGCAGTGTTTAACATTCATAAAATGTTGATGTTAAATGTTGAGATCACCTCCTTCCAGAAGTAAATGTAGAATGCAGAGAAGAACTAGTTAAATGTTGCCTTTATTATCTGGACTCAAGGTACATGCTCTACCCCAAAAGTTGAACAATGATTTCAACCAGACGTATGTTTCCGTAACTATAACTAAATCAAATTAATGAATAACCAAATATATGTTTAGTATTGATCACATATATGATATCGATTGGTATTGATATTTAGCTTTTGCCAGTAACTGTTTTCTGAAGAATTCTTCCTGCTTTTCATCATGATCATTACACTCAAGACAATGAGAATATAGGGCCCTGGTGGGCTGCTGGGAGTGGTACCTCCCCTATTACCTGTTTTTTCTATTTTTATTTAGTTGTGGTTCTAGGCACCACGCTGCTGGTGTCATCTTGGTTACATTTTTACATGTGGGACTGAACCACAGAGTGGTTAGTATACATCATTATATTAAAAACAGTACTTACAAAGTTCCATTGGATTGGAAATCTAATACTCTTTCCTGAACTGAAAATACTTTTAGGTTGATATTGTAGTATTTTTCTGTTCTGTATCTCTCTCCATATGTATATTCATTTTCTATAGGTGAAGCACTTGATAGTAACACTACACAAATGTTATTGGGTGTGATGTGGTGCTGTCTTAAATGTGGGTCTGCTTAGCCTACTGATGTTAAAAAGAAGGAAAAGTTATGCTGTTTGCACTGACTAATCAAAAAAGTGTGGCATAATGACTGCAGGAGAGCCTTCTGTTAACAAATACATAAACAGCCTAACTGGAGCAGTAAAAATACTTCGTCACCATTTAAAAGTTCTTCAGCTTCACTGATGTATGATAAGTCTTTTGCAAGGCATGGAGCAATCTCATGAAACTTTAATCTGTCATGGCCTCTCTTCAGATATTTACTAGTATTCTATCATTTTTATGTAGAATGTTGCTGTGTGTAATAAACTGTTTTTTTTGACAGTGGGGTGAAACTATGGTATAGATGCAAACTGACTTTGTAAAGCAACATCTGCTGTTTGCTTTTTAGGGCCTTATGCCTGTAAAAGTCTGAAAAGTTATAAAAGGATCTTAAATGAGGATAAAGTTCATCCCTTTTAATGTAGTCTGAAGGCAGTAATTCAGCTTTTCCAAACAGGAAGAAATTCTTTCAGAAAAGTTATGGCAAACGTAATTTCCGGATGTGCATTAATATGTTTGATGTGGCAAACTAGACTTGGTGAAAATTATTTTAAATGGATTCATCTTTTTCTCTGTGTTGAAATAAATTGCTTTTATTTCTAAGCAAACATAGTAGAGATGGAGGTGTTTAGTGGACAAGTGTGTTGAGCTTTTGTGTGCATCAAGAGTCCTGTGGAATTGCACAATTTATTGCTATTTCTGTATTTTGTTGACACCCACAGATACGCTGAACAAGTTCAATTTTCAATTACTGAAATTCCTGTTACTCTATCAGACTATGAAGAAAATTTTGTGTATTTAAACGTGTACAAATAATGAAGACTATGATCCAGCACCCAGTGAAGTCAATAGTATTTTTTCATTTAGGAAGGCAATCTTCAATTAACTCAGGCCGTGCCTGAAAAACAGTTGTAAAAGTTAAATGGAAGTTTGTAGTTTCAGGTATTGATACCTTGCTCTCACTGCATCCAGTGTCAACAAACTCTGTATTATAGTACTCACATACTGATTAGCTGTTTTACCATTGCTTATCACTCTGGTGTTACAATTCCACACTTCCTCCTTGTGACAATGAAACCATGAAAAATAATTCCTCATGTGGGCCATATGGGAATAACTGTAACAGTCATCATGAAACAGTCCTGTTAAATTACATCAAAACTACAGCTACATTATCACTCATTAGCTGTTATTTCTTTGTAGCAAATGGGAAACAAGCTCTATTATATTGAATATAATTTACTTTTTGTTTATGACAGTGGTAAAATGCATTCAGAACTATAAGAACTCATGGCCTCAAGCCCACAGATGTGTGATCAGTATACTGGCCTGCTGCTTTCTAGAAATTAAGGGTATGGTAAATCCCCAAACTGTTTCACCTCCACCATTTCCTTTGACAGTCTTTCACAGAACTTTCACTGATTAATTGTTAGACTGAGTATGTTTGAACTAAGTCATTAGTTTTGTCTAAAAAGACCTAATTCCAGAGCACTTTCTCCAGCAAGATGATATTGCCTGAATTATTAAATACTTTCTCTAGTGTCTGTCATCCATAAACCCACTGCTCCCCATGCACAGATCCTTTCTATTTACCTGCAGTTCAAGGGTAGAGATTAAGATGAGATTTTGTACTTCAGGTGTCCTTTGATGAAACAGTTTGTTTTTCTAAATCTAAAACAGCAGTAAATTATGAACTTTTAGTATTTTGAATCTGTTCATCATGTTAGAAGCAAGATTCCTCATACTTAGCTTTCTGTATACAAATTTTTGCATACCTTAACCAGAGTTCCCACTTTCCCCTGAAGGAACTCACAGGCCTGTTAACTCTGGTCTGACTATGACAAAGCAAACTGGAAGAATGCAGAGATAGTAAAGAGAAAGGTGGTTAAAATGTAATTCCTGGTGCTATAAAACATCCTAACATATTAGACAGTTTTAGCAAATAGTTTATTTTAATTTAAAATATCGCATAAGTAAAGGTTTTGTTCTATTGGCAGGCACAACTACTTCAGTTTATCTGGTGTAGTTTTACACTAACAAAATAAATTGTTGCAGCTTTTTTTTTAATAGACATTTAAGTCAAATGAATATAAATTCTTAGCATAAATAAAAGAAATAAGTTTCCTGAGCCTTATTCACTTCAGGAGTGTTCCCCACACACTTGTTTGCCTGAA
The DNA here is from genome assembly GCF_000691845.1 of Merops nubicus. Lineage (NCBI taxonomy): Eukaryota > Metazoa > Chordata > Aves > Coraciiformes > Meropidae > Merops > Merops nubicus. Next base: position 12,203 of record NW_008599563.1, read on the forward strand.
GGGATACATATTTATTGGACAATCTTAACCAGTATAAGATATAGTCTTGGTGTGTTTAACACTTCTTAAGTGCAGTGTGTAACACTTTAACCACCTGGACATGAGCATAGGTATGGTCACACAAAGCTTATGCTTTTATAAATTTATTATGAAGATTAGCACAAGTTTACATACAGACTATTTCTTCTCACCACAGTCAATGAAACTCATTGGAACCTAAGTGCTTAACCACTGCATCTTCAAAGAAGTCCTTCCAAACCTGGTTCAGTGAAGAGTTAAGAATTTACTCAGTTCTGACCAAGACAGCGTTTATATTCTTATCCTTTATTCTGTCTTATATCTTATTCTGTCTTATATCTTATTCTGTCCAGAGGAGCAGTTGTATCTATGCTTGCAACCCATCCAAGGAAAGAAAAGAAAAAATGGAGCAGATGATATAATTTTACACAACTCAAGCATGTTTTTTTTCTCAGTTTGTGTTCCATAAACACCAGTAAATTTGCAGAATAGTGCTCTCTCTGCTCTCAGCAGCAGCACTATGAGTTATCCACTATTCATAAGAGCCGTGCTCAGGTGGCTTTGTTGCTCTTCTGGACCAGGATTGTGGAATCTGAGGCCTTAAAAAAATCTGTGCCCTTTAGAAACAAGGGTTGCTTGGTATCAGTGAATTCCACAGGTGTTCTGTATTTAACACAATAGTGCCACACGTCCATATTCTGAGCATCCTGCAACATGTGGGTCCATGGTGCACTATGACAGCCCTTGCAAAGACTGCATAAGTCTACTACAAAGTATATTTATGGTGAAGCTAAGACAGCTCACCAGTGTTCTTTTCCAGAACAAATAAATATACTACAACCAGTCTGATCGTAGGAAGGTGCTGACTTTGAAGAGTATGTGTCTTCTTGCTCTAACTTATTGATAATTTTTCTGAGACACTTTAGTTGTCTTATTTTTTCAGATAAAAAAGAAGGAAGGAACAGAGTGTCTTGAATGAATTGCATATCCTTGATTTTGGTCTTGGTTTCTTCTCAAGTTCCTGCTTAGCTTTTGAAGATCTTCATTGAAGCTGTTGTCTACTTTGCTTCAATCAATTGTCTGTGTTCCAAAAAGTTTAACAGATTTATCTTGGCTATGTTGCTGTGAGAATTCCTTCTCGTTACTGTGTCCTTATGTGTTGCATGAAGTACTTTATATATTATAATTTATTTTCTCCCTGCCATGTGGACAGCTTCTAAGCTCTGTCTCTTGACTGAGAGTTGTGCTCAAACAATAAAGCTGAAGAAAATGTGGAGCTATCAAAAAGTCCTTTTTTAGCACTCTGTCTTCACTTGGGATTATGACTGCTTGAACTAAATTAACTAGATGTTGCAAAGGAACCTACAGTTAAAAGCTTCTAGCCTGTTACTGTGTAGTACTGCTATTGTCTGAGTGGGGAAGGAGAGTAAACAACTCTCCAGCCCCTCCAAAGCCTCAAAAATGCTAAAAGCTCTCCGTTCTTTGTCCAGTCTACATTACATTTTGTTGGTGAGACAAGCTTTGCAGTTTCCTGCACTCAATTCCATGACTGTTTAATCCAAATCAACATTTAAGCCTACCTTGTGGAATAACAGGATTTGCCTACAGAGGGGAATTGCTGTGAGTAAAGCAAGCTGTATAGTCATCCATGTAAGTTTTTTCTAAGTGCTCTCTTTATACAAACTCTTTGCACAGACAATTTTGGAGCATGTGTCCACCATACATATGGCAGAAGTGCACATGCTTCAATTTCTGAATGCACAATTCAGAAATTGAAGCAGTACAGTTATGTCTCAGCTGCATTGCAAGGATGTTGATGAAGATCTACTCCTTTAGATTGATTTCACTCTTTGCATAGACAATTTTAGAGCATGTGTCCACCATACCTATTGCAGAAGTGCACATGCTAGCTTCAGAAATTGAAGCGGTACAGTTATGTCTCAGCTGCATTGCAAGGATGTTGATGAAGATCTACTCCTTTAGATTGATTTCATTAGTAGCTCTTCATAATGTCATGTGGATGTTTGAGTTTTGTCAGAGATTGCTGCAGGGTGTCTGTGCTGTTTGCTGCTAAATAGTGTAGATATGCTCTTTCCATGTTCTTCAATAAAAGACTATGTCATCTTGCTCAGATTAAACAAGGTTTGTTTGCAGTGAGGAATTGTGTCACAAAGTATCTAGTGCACTGTGTATTTCACACCCTCTTCAGGGTAGACTTCATTGCCTCACCAGATTATCTGAAGGCACTTCTGTGACAGGGGACTAGAAAAATGTTAGATGTTGAATTCCTAGCACTGGAGATGTTGAAATGAACAGTTAAGAAACATTTGTGTAGTGGAAGGGGAGTATTTTATTCCTCTGTTTGCTCAGGGTCTGTGCAAAGAATCATTTCTCGTTTTAGTGATACATTAATGGCACTGCACAAACCATACATCATGATGCACTTGGGGACAATAATTTAGCTGGATGGTTGAATACAATTTAAATATGCAAAGAGAATGGACTAATGGAGTATCCCCAAGGACCAGCTAATACCTTTATTTATAACTATGTCATACTGTCTAGATTTGTGAAGATTTGTGCCTGTCACAAACATTGTGTTATTGAAATGTAGCATTTTAGATGTAAATTTAAAACTACCCCAGTATTTTCTCTGTGGAAATACATTACTCTGATTTGTGTGTTTTGGTGTTTTTTTTTTTTATCTGTAACCCACTGTTGGAAAGGGGCTTCGGAGAGAAGAGACACACTCCAGGTCTGCCATAAAATCTGTTTATTAAAAAATTTTACAGCCTTTTCTAGCAGACAAGCGACAGCCCCCCGAACCCCATGGGTTCACAAGCCTGTTCACACACCTAAGTCAAGCTACTGATTGGCAAAAGCCACTGTCCATGCACCCTGTCAGCCCTGGCATAGCTCAGAGTTGTTGTGAGAAAGTTTGCCAATGTTTACATACTTGCCCGGGCAAGCAGCCAACACAATCCACTAACTATAAACATTTACTATTTGATAGATACTTTTGTGAATTTTCTCAGGTTTACAAAAAAGTCCTCAGCTGCCCTGATTGTCCAAACTTAGCAAAATACATCACCCTGCTTTACAAGCCATGATTTCACAATCCACCACCACAAATGTGTCCTCTGAGTGTTTTTAGTAGGAACTTCTTCCCCACTTACAAGAACCCTACTTACAAAATAAAAATAAACACCTAAGCACATTCAGGAAGGGCTGAGCTCAAGTTCTGACTGTCCAGCAAAACCTGCTCCACACCACCTTTCCTGCTCCCCATATGGCATGCTCCAGCTGTCAGGCTTGCAGAGTGCTGGGACACACTCCTTTGGCTGTTAGAGGGAAGAAGTGGAGGTAGGTCATCTTCTGGTGCTCCACCTCTGTTCTTATCTAGGGTAAAACAGGCAATTCCTTCAGGCCTGCTACTGCCAGCAGTATTGCACCTCTTCAACAACAGCTAATTTCTTCCATTTCTCCTTGTGGAATTCTCACTGCACAACTTAGTTTGTGAGTTCTGAACCTCACCTAATGATGCAAAGCTTAATTAGAGGAACACAGTTTTCAGTGCAAGAAAACCAGGATTACACAGGAATGTTACCTTATGTTGTCCTCTGTAGAGCAGACACGCTTTTGTCCTCTGACTAGTTCAGTCAGTTCCTTGTGGACTTCTCACTGCACAACCTGACTTAGTTTGTGAGTTCTGAACCTCACCTAATGATGCAAAGCTTAATTTGAGGAACACAGTTTTCAGTGCAAGAAAACCAGGATTACATAGGAATGTTACCTTATGTTGTCCTCTGTATAGTGGACACGCTTTTGTCCTCTGACTAGTTCAGTCAGTTTTCTGGTTTAGTGATTCTGGGGACTCATAAACAGTTGCCAAAATAATTTGCAGCTGAATATCTTTCTAACCTCCGTAAGGTATTTACCTAGAGTATCAGCTGGACAAAAGCAGCAGGGACTCTGGAAAGCTCCTTATTTCCTAGAAATTAACTGCTATTTTGTAGTCAAAGCTTGTGCATCTGTTTCTGAAAAAAATATATGCCCTGGAACATCTAGAACATCCACTTTCTGTCAAATAACAACATAACCAATTGTGCACGTTGAGGTCCCTATGAATATCTGCTGCCCCCAGAAGTTTTTATTCCATCCAAATTTTAAATGCCATTTGCTTTGAGCTGTCCCTAGGTGCTTTCACAGACACTGCAATTCATATGCAATGGAAGTAATTCGTTTTTCTGATACTCTCAATCACTTCAATCAATATGATTGTCAGCTGCTAGTTAAAAAATGGACTTGGACATAATTACGTTTTTTTCATCTACAATCTGCTGGGCTTGTTTTTAATTCATTTTACTGCTCTCCCATCTGCTTTTATTCATTACAGGAAATTTAAATACCCTATTTAATCTGAGCATAATGTTAATTTTCTTCGTATTTGTAAAAGCAGTCATCTCAGAGAAGTCATTAAGTTTAATGTTAACCTTTAATGTGATCTGTGAATATGATGAACTCTTCTGTGAGTTGTCTGAAGTTTGTATATGACATTTCTGTGCCAAACCTGTCATTCCTTAGCAATGTAGCAGTGCACTTACAGTTTAAGGTCAACATCCCAATTTTCTGAGTTTTTGTGAATGTTAGTAAAGTGGTTTTGGTTTTGCAGTGCTGATTTTCTTGCTCTAGATTCTTTTTCAACTAATATCAAACATGACAGGACTCCAGCTTGGAGTTTCAGTCCCACTGTTTACTAATACTGCTAAACTTCAGTTTCAAGCACTCTAATAGTTTTTAGTTTTCTCCCTTGAAGAGCTGGAGTCATTAGATATTTATCACTTACATTGCAGTACCTTACCCTTCCAGCACTCACTGGGCACTCTGGAACATGAGTCAGTGCAATGAACTGCAGCAAGAGCATCTGTAACTCAACAGAAAACCTGCTTAATAAATGTTTATTGATTCAAATTACAGATTATACACATGCATGGAACACTGGAATAAATTGAATCAGTGCTGGTTGTGCATCTGTCTACACTTGACTATATATCTGTCTAAAATAATTATGGCAATATTTAAAGCAAGGCAAAAGGGTTAACAGGTTCAGAGAGCAGCTGATGCATTGCTGAGTTTCTTTCTGAAGGTGCTAATCAGCTGCAGCACCCCTAGAAGGAGATTTCTGAATATACCCCCAAAGACTGAACATAGCTTTTCAAGGGCTTACTTTCATTTAAAAGAACCTTCACCTTCTTAGAAAGTCCTACAGGCCACAGCTGGTGCAAGCAGAAGTAAAGGCACTTGCATAGTACCCAGCAGTAAGTTTGGCTTTATGTCTCTCTGCTTTGTGCCATATTTCCTTGGCCATATTGTATAAGAAATTAATTTTTCTTTTCCTCCATAAACTGTTGATTCTAATCAGCTATTAGAGGTATGGTGCATGGAGCTATCATAACAATTTTCTTCTACATTTTGTGCACAATTCCAATTTCCTTATTCTTTTTCCTGACCTTTATCCTTTCTCTCTGCCCAAGCCTCCAGTTTAGAGGTCTGTCACGTATAGAGGACGTTATTATGTTCATAACAGAGGCATATCTGAAATTTCTTCTTTTTAAGTCACTGCCTTTCAGCTATGATTTCTGGACACTATTGCTAATAACTGCATTCTTAGGTGACTGCTTTAACTAATTGAAATAATAGAGAAGTAACTCAGACACAATTTTCCTGTGTGATTTACAGTGTTAGATCATGTGTTTCAGAAGTTCTGTTCCTAAAATAAGCTGGATTTACTGCAGAGAAGTCTGCATGGATAGCAGTATGATTTTGTATTAATTTTACAAGGTATCTAAAATGATGTAGTTTTACTGATCATCATGTTCTGTGGTATAATCCAGTGGGTTGTGTTTGTGGTTGTGCTAACAAATTGAAACAAGTGCAGTTCCAGCTCTGTGGTACTTTTGAACAGTAGCTTTGCCCCAGAGTTCACTTAAGCCATCTTTAGGATCCAACGTTTAGCTCATTGGTTAGATGTCTCAGGAGGTAATTTCTGGGTTTTCCAACTCCAGGGGCCTTATAAAGATCCTGTGGAGTTAAGGTCATAAGCAACTGTTTGTATCTGAAAAGTTTCTATCGTTTTTTTCTCCCACATGGGAATTCACCCTGTGACTCTCTGGCCTCATGGTACTTGGGCTAAGGGAAAAATGGATTTTAAGATGCCCAACGATGGCTGATATACAGTCTAAGTGCATTTCTTACTTTCTTACTGTTACTACCTCTTTTTAGATATGTTCTGCTTCATTCTTTTTGAGAGGTTCAGAGATTTGATCCCTACATGTAGGCATTGGGGTTTACTTAAATTTGTTTTGTCATATAGTTTTGAACTGGCTGCAGGCTAGAGAGATTTCTCCTGAACCCCTATAAATACTTTTGTCACTTGATACTTTGGATCTAAATCTCTTGCTTGTAGCTACATTGACTTACTGCATGGTTTTATTCCATTTCATATACAAAGATGAATATTATTTAGCAAAAAAGGGAACTTTAATCCTCCCTATTTAGTTAGAGAACTGTGATATCTCTTGCTAATTATGCTGGCTGACTGCTGAGTTTTGGAAATGACAGTTGCCTTTCAAAAGCCTTTGCTACCATTCATAAAAGTAAATACTAATAGCACTTACTTCAGAAGGCAGTTACATGATGAAATTAATGCTTTTGAATTATTCTGAAACTCTAGATGCCAAATAGACTAGTGCAACAATTAATGTTGCCAGTGTCAAGTATCATCCAATTTGAGTGTTACATATTCATGTGCTTTAACAAGGGAAAGGAAGCAGAATGTAATGCTCATTGATGGTTTTAAGTCCTTTATTAGAGCTAATGTCTTATTAATAGCTTGGAAAAGCTTCTTTGCAAATATGAGCATCCTGGTATGGGGTAAAATAGAGCTAGTTCTGCTCAATGATTTTACTTTTTAGCTAAAGCTCTTCTGATTAGCTGCTCTGCCTGAAGTTAGCAGTGTTTTCACAGACTGTCTGGTCTTAGCAGTGATAAGACTTCATGTTTAGAGTCACTGCCAGGGATTGGGATGCAGACCAAGGCCACTGCTGAGCTTGGATCCCACACAGAGGGGGGCAGAGAGCACCCTGCACCTGCAGGGAGGAGCGGGCAGGATAACTGACCCCAAGGTTCACCAGTGGGGTGTTCCATCCCACAGCTGGCATAGCCAGTGAAGCTGAAGGATCAGGAGGGGCTTGGGCTGCTCCTGCTGCTGTGGCCGGCATCCAAGGAGGACTTCATCCATCCTGCCTGTGATCCCAAGTCCTTTGTTCTGCGTTCCTGAACCGAGTTCCAGAATCCAGCTCCTGTACCCAGTTGCCTTCTGTGGCCAAGTCCAGCCTGGGACCCCCTTACCCGGGGGCTGCTCCCCAGCCGGGGGTGACAGTGACGTGTTGCCATCAGGGGGGAGTTTGGTTTGATACTAACTTTGTATATATTTGTACATAGTCTATTTTATTATCATTATTACTCTTATTATTAGTGCTAATATTAAAGCTGTATTCTTTTATTTTCTCATCAGTAAGACTCTCTCCCTTATTCCCTTTCTCTTTCCTTTTTGGGGGCTGGGGGAGGGGGTTAACAGAGAGTGTCTGTTCCGGTTCTGGGGGCTGCCCTTACCCCAAACCACGGCATCTTTGCTGAAAGTAAAGTCTCACAGCAATTTTATAAAAAAAATTCCCATTCATCATCATACTGATGTTTATGGTCCAAAGAGAATGATTATGTGAGTGGCGCTGTATCCTGGTAGAGATCATATTAATCTGAGAGCTGTAGGTCCCAGGTTTTGCTTTAATGAATACTAAAGTATTTTGCACAAAAAGGGAGCAGCTTTGACAGCACAGACTGAGACAGCCTCTGTAGCTTTAAATAGTGCTTCATGTATACTTCTCTGCTCAAAATATATGCTCAACCATGTATTACAAGGAAAAAAAATGTCTTTTTAGTATTCCTGGTGTTGCCATATCAGCTCTCAGGGCTAGTAATGAGATAGGTATCTACTGTGTTAATCTCTGAATGAAAAGTTAAACCTTGCTTTAGGACGTTAACCCAGACTTTTGTATGCTATAGTAGGTATAAAAAAAAATCAGTTTTACAAAACCAAACAGTATAGTATTCTAGAGCATTATCACTCAATATTAGGAATAGCTATAGAGTCCTAAAGAAGATGAGAGCATAGACAATATATACAGGTTGACTTCGTCTTGAAGTAATCCATCATGTGTCTGTTGATTGCTGCAATTAGTCTTGAACATGGCAGACCTCTCTCAACTTGGCTTTTCTATGCAACATTTGATGATGAATTAATTCAGCCTTATCTTACTGGATTTGTTCTTAGCACTTACTCCTTGTTCCAGTGTTGGTGCTCATTCTCTTTGCCTGTTTATACCTCTCATCATAATGCTGTTTGTAAAGGCACCGCAACCTTTCAAAAGTCACTGCTGTTCTATTTTTTTTTTTCATCTGTGTCTGACTGAACCTCAAAATCATTGCCAGGGAGAGTTTGTTAATCTGTTTTTTTCTTTTTTGTTATTAAAAATACCTTATACTTACAATTGAATCAAATGTGAGTTCCCAAACATCTATTTTTGTCCTTGGCTTGCTTCCATGGAATATTTAAAATTGATCTGGAACCTACCCTAACAGTTAAATGACATTTGAGTAGAACCTAGACTTTGACCTTTTCTCCTGGGCAAGGAGAGTTTACAGTGAGTGGCCTTCTGAATAACTGAGAAAATATAGGAGTAGATGAAAAGATAAATATTGTGCAATTTTCCTGTTTTGCCTATAGTCTTCAGAGGATAATATCAGTTATAGGTGGCTAGACTAATTCAGTAATATGACATTTTTTTCCCTGTCAAATATATGTGACTCTGTGAGGATGATGCTTGCTTAATTTAGAGGGGCAAATTCTGTACTAAAATGGAGGACACTCCAGTTTGAAGGATTCTCCTGCACAATTAGTGAATAATCTTGCCTTCTGCCATCTCCTGTTTTTTACTAAATTATGTACATTGTGTCCATAGTTTTTTTCAGGTTTTTTTTTAGTTTTTTCATAATTTATTTCAGTTTTTCAGCTATCAGGTCCTTCTTACCGAAGCACTGTGAATTTTTTTCTGCTGGTAGAAGTAGTCTCTAAGATGACTTTTACTTATATGTGGAGGTGCCATCCACATAAACAGACAAAACAAATCTGGCTTTACGTGCATATAACACTCCTGTTATTCTGTGCAATTTAGTTTTTGAAATGTAAATAAGACTCACCTATATGACTAGGTCAACACAGAACTTTACAAGACATGTCAGGTTATGAAAATAATTTAATTCATTATAAATGAAGTACATTTTAAATGTTAGCAAAGGTCCCATTAGGGTTCAGTCTGAGGTAATTTAAAACCAAACAAGCTGAAAATGCATCCAGGTCTTACATGATAATTTGCAATACAACGTTAATGTTTTAATTCTTTTCATTTTTCTATAGTGATGAGTTTCTTACTATTTAACTTGGGAAAGGGAATTTAAAGGTATGGCTGCATGCTCTGTAACAGCAGGTAATAATTGCTTGGTCTATAGAGCTGCCACAAGAGAGGCTCTTGCTCCAGTTCTTGGGAGGTATCTGACACTCCTGAAGGAGTTCTTCATTGTCATGCCCAAGCTAAAATAGCAAATAAAAGCCTGAGATACTATCTATCTCCTCCTCTCTAGTGGCCAGAAACAAAACAAATGTGAAATATCTAGAACATGAGCACACATTGACAAGTTACAAGCAGATCCAAAGTGATTTTGGACTTTAATAAATATGCCAGTTCTAAAAGATACTGTAAACTGGTGCTTGAGATGCTAATTTATTTTACAGAAAACTTATATCTATGTTGGTCTCGCCATCAAAATTGTGTTTAGTAGATTTTTCCAGTTCACAAAAATCTTTCCATTAGTGTGCAACATTTTACCTACAAAGTCTGTTAATTGTTGCTTAATTGGGGTAGTAAGACCTTGTTTTGCAATGCCAATGTCTCTAATTAAAAATGCTGGCTACTGGTGTATTCACAAATCAAATACAAGATATTTTTTGTAAATTGACAACTCTTTCTTAACTCAGAAAGAGTATTATCATATTTCATCCATCCAACATGGTGAACTGTGCATCTGCCACATCCAGAAGCCTGGAAGTTTTGAATCTGCTCTGTGCCTCAAACACATGCTGAACTGTTACAAACCTTTCTTTGAAAAATCAAACAGCTTCTCTTTCTGCTAGACTTTTTTCCTGACAAACATCTATAAAGTTGTTTCCACAGCACTGTTGTACCTTAAAAAGAAAATGCTTGCCACTCCTGTTATCAAAGTAACTGTATATTTGAAATGCTGGGGTCTGAACCCCAAGCCCTGAATTAAGGTTGACATGTGGGTGATTCCCACAGCCCTTCATCCAGAGGGGTGAGTTTGCCTTAGAGCTTCCCCCCAGGGTGCGGCCGGCCCTGCAGGGAGAGCCAGAAGGGAAATGAGCCCCAGGGGTCCCGCAGGGAGCTGACAAAGGTCAGGGCTCTGCTGGGGGATAAAAGCTGGGACCACTGGCAGGGGCGGGGACCACGGGCAGGGATTAAGGAGTGTCTGTCTGTGGAGTGCACTCCACAGAGCTGCCTGGTTGAGGAAGGACCTCCTGACTCTCCTGGAGCTGGGCCCTGGTCTGCTTAGACCTTTGTCAACACGGGCTAGGAGAGTGAGAGATGGCCATGTGGATACCTTTATCCTATGTGTTCAATCTGTTGACTTCGTTGTTTCCCATTCCCTCTATGGGAAACCTTGGTTCCTTATTTGTTCCGCCTATTGTTGGTGGGGTGATATCATTGTTGAGATTGTTTGGGGTAATGTCAATTGTATGTGAACTAATTGACTTGTTTGTACTGCCAGCGATGTTCGTGGAATGACTTTTCTATACTCCATACAGTCAAGTTACTGTTTTGTCTTTCTGCTGGTTGTGTCATTCGTGTTAGGTCAAGTAATCGGCAGAACAAAATTGGCGGTGAGGATGGGCCCGTCTGAAGTTCCCGGTTGGGAAGATCCCGTGTATAGTTTGCTGGCCCTCGAACGGATTAAGTTTGGAGGACCATGTGAACAATGGGAGAAGCTGCTGGCGGAGGCTGAACTGCAGAATGTGCTGGAAAACATTCAAAAGTTCTCCGCTAAGGCACAGGATGCAGTGACCTTCGGGAGACGGGGCTGGATCCTATTAACAGCATATAAGAAACAACACCAGCAGAAAGATGCTTTACTGGCTGAATGTTCCTGTAGGTATGAGAGCTGAGATGAAGGTTCTTACTGATAAACTGGATGCTGGTCAAACTGTGCCTGAGAAGGCTACAGTGCAGGTTGCCCAGTGTAAGTGTGGAAAGAGACAGGAGCAATGTGCACATCAGAAGGTCCATTTGGAGGTTGTGCAGGTGGATGTACCTCATAATGCTGATGACTCGGATAATGATATTTGGTACCCTGTGGAGTCTCATGGGGCCAATGCCTCAGATGACTCTGCAGATGTCATCAGGAGAAAAATGGAATTCTCTGAAAATGAACCACCAATAAGTACACCTACAATGGAAGATTTTACACAGCAAGAAGTTAATGACATTCTCGCATGGTTTAGCCAGAGACTAGATGAATCTCTAATTACTTGGGTGGTCCGTTTATAGGATCAGGGAGCATCAGGGGTCATCCTGGATAACGTGGATTGCAGGAAGCTTGTAATTCTGAGTTTGGACCCTTTCGTGCAGGATGTGTTTAGGACTATTCATGCAAGTACTACTCCATTGTCTCTAGCTGCTGTTGGGTGCAAGGCGAAATAGCCCCTAGACAATGCCTGGCAAGGCTCTGACGAGCCATGGTGTACTCTATGGGATTGTATACAGTGATTGAAAGAAGGGATGAAGCTGGCTATTCATATAGACCACTCTGATATCCTCATGCAACTTTGGCTGACTGTACCTATGAGAAATGCCCTTATTAGAACTGCCTGACCGGCTTATAAGAATGTTCTTGAAACCCTTTTACTCAGTGAGACAAGAAATTCCATTAGAGACATAATTAAGAAAATGCATCAATTGGGTGATCTTGGAGAATGGGGTCCCTGGGAGCATCAAGGCTGTCAAGAATTCCGACACCAGTGGGGCACCTGGGAGCCTACAGGGAATCGAGACACCCGACGTGGTAAAAACACTGGCCAGGGGTTGTCTTGACAACAGTTATTTACTGCCCTGTTGAAGGATGGCATGCCTTTTGCTAAGATTGATGGCTTTGATATTAATGAATTATGGAAGTTATATAAACAGAGAGGGTTACAGAAGCCCTGTAAGAAAATGAGAACTTACCAGGCTCACAGGTCAGAAACCGTCCAGCCTAGCACATCCCCTCTGGATCCTCAACGGGACCCCACCTTTGCTCCCAGTGGGCCCTCCAGGAACTGTTCAGTTGTTCCTGGGAGGAGCCATGAGTGGCAGCAGTATTCTGACATGTAACCCTCAAATCACAACAGGTACTATAACCCATACTGAACCGTTGGCCAAGCTCTGGTACGTTTGGTGTGGGATTGTGGCTTTGTTTGTTAAGTAATAGCTGTGGGAAAAGATAACACCATCCTGATCATGAGACCTGGGCAAGGAAAATGGGAACATGTCCCTGCAGATAAGTTATCTGCAGAAATAATATCCATCTAGGGCTTTGTCTCATAGATCTTGTGCAGCACCGCTGGGAATATGGAAAACATCCCTAGTGCCTGGAAGGATGGTTTGGGCTGAGCTGTCAGCACCAGTGTCAGTGTGACAATGGGGCTGCCTGTGATCATGTCAGTGGGGCCTGCACCTGCAGCCCAGGCTGCTGGACGGGGCTGTGTGTCTGCAACGCAGGCTACACAGACAATATTTCATGACAAGGGCACAGAGGTTGTGCCACTATGGCTTGGATCTGAGCTTTTCTCCAAAGATTTCAGTAAAGATTCCTTTCCACGCTTTAGGTGTTACAAAAATCCAGTGAAAGCATCTTTGTAAAACTGGTCTCAAAAGCCATGGTCCTCAAAATACAAATCAAGTCGTTGCAAAAAAAATGAGTGGGGATTGCAGACCTTGTGTTGCAAATATTCAGCTGTCCAGTGCACATCAGCAGTTCATTCACAGAGGCACACACCTGCACAAAGACATTCACCTGTGGCAGCTTTGTCCAAGTGGAAGTGTTTTCTGCTATTACATTCATCGGGTTTTAAAGTATGTTCATTTGCTTTCTTCTTCTAGTGCTGTGATTTGTACTGTTTATGTGTATGATTCATATGATTTTTATTGCTTTTATATTGTTTATACTGTACTTTATACTGTTACGGAGCTCTTAGTTTATGTGCACTGCCTCTCAGATCAGCAATAAAAAGACTGCGAAGGTGCTTTAGATTCCTACTGGAGTTTAAAAGGCTGACTCCTGCCTGAGCTGCATTTGAATGAAACACAAAGAGATTGTCACATCCCCTGCATTCAGAATGACACTAAGAACCTTCCCAAGACATGAAATTATCTAGAATAAACCCCTAATATTGTCCCATCCAAACTGTACTGACTCGAACTGCTCTTGAAAAAGCCCCAGATCTTAAGGGATCCACTCCTGACTGAGGGTGCTTTTTTGACCAGTCTATATTCAAAGCACTCCTCTTTCAGAGAAAGCTTAGGAGTGGAATGCAATAAAGATTAAGCAGTAGTCCCTCAGCAATGCCTCAGTTTTGCAGTTTCACAGACTGTTCAGGTTCCCCTAGGGATCAGGGTGTGCTCAACAACACAGGATCTGCTTAAACTGTGGTATTGTTTACATTAGTATTCCTTTACTTGTATCTTCTGTGTTTTCCATGTTTGGTTGGTTTTTTTTTTTTCCAGTTACTCCTAAACTGCATTTGATACACTTCAATTTTGTCTAATGCATGCTTCTTTCCTGTAGTTAGACTGGGTCAGTTGAAGAGTGAGTAGCTACAGTGGTGCTCATTCTGCTTTGCTCACTCAGTGATGTCCAGCATTGTTATTATTCCATACCATGCATATTTGGAGTAGTTCACTTACTTAAGGGTTATTTTCTTTTAATGGATAACTTGGATTAAAGTTTTGAAAGGACTTGAATAATTATCCTAGAATAGCTCCTTATGAGCTACAGAATTGCCATAATGGTTTATCTCAAACTGCTTTCAAAATGGATCATGTTAAACCAGATGTGGCACTTTTATCCTGGAACAAGAATATTCATGGGTGAATTATTCAGGCACTGCTGATCTGGAAAAAAAAACAACAAAAACAACCCTATTCTTGAGTAAGTTTTTCTAAAAAGCTCACATGTAGAAAGGCTTTTCTGCTGATGTTACCCACGATTTAGTCATCACTCACATTTTGTGTAACAGCAATCTGGAAGCAGAAGTGAAAAAGATCACAAATCTCATTTGATGTGCCACGTGGGTTGTTTTTCCTGCAAGCAGCTTAGATGTTCATTTATAGCCATTAAAAGTTTATTAAAATGCATGAGAGACATCCATTATAAAACAGGAAAAAATTCCATTAATATTACATATCAAATGACAGTTATATCCACACATTCCCTGCCCAAAATCCCCAAACACCAAAAAAAACACCACAAACATTTAAATGTAGAAATTTAGAAAGGGCAGGAGAATATTTTTATCCTGTGCTGAGCAATTGATTAAGCTATTAAAAAGTGGATCAATAATGAGACCTTCTGCCTAGAAATCCAACCGGTTCCAAACAAGGCTGGCATAGTTCTGTGATGTTGTGATGCAGCTGGCATTTCCTGACCTTGCATTTGAAGTCAGATAACCCATAAATATTTGAAGGGTAGTGACAATGATGAAGAACAATCCTCTGAATAAACACATTGATACAATTTGAGTTAATAGGATGAAACTAAAGAAAAGGGCAAGCGCAGGAATTCCATGAGAAAATTCCTATTAAGTTACTAAGCCATATTTGGCTACAACATATTTTCCTAAAAGAAGTGTGGATAACACTCTTACTGGGACCCTGTCATGCTGCTCTGTGCAGACCTGTATTAGCCTGCAACACTAATGTAGCACTGACAGAGCAGATTATTTGTTCAGTCATTGACTGTTTGTCTGGTTTATTTTGTTTAATGTTTTGGTCACGTAGTAGGAAACTGATGCAGAGTGAGTTTCACAGAATTTGAAGAAGTGAGCAAGCATAAACTCGTGTCCTAAAACAATATTAATTCCTGACTGCAGCTTTAAAGATGTTACTGTTTTCTTTGTACTCAGCTTTAGCCGTGTTTTAGCTTTTTAGCTACCTAGGAGACTTCTTACTGCAGGATCCTCTCAGAATTAGGTCTTCCTCTTCCAGGGTATGTGCAATGTTAGTGCATCTGTGTAATTCTTGCAGTGCAGCTCAGTAGGCTTTTGCCAAGTAGTAGCTTTCAAGATAACTCCCTGTTGGTCTCCTCTGGAAGCAATTGATTAGAAGCTTGGCTTTAAGTAAAATATTTTTTTCCAAAATATTTTCTCCTCAAATAAACTTTTCATAGCTTGTAACCATTTTCATTCTCCTGTAAATTATAGGGCATGTATTTCTGGAGGAAAATCACTCTCTTTACAGTACTAGGAACTTAATATGTGCTCATCTCAGCCAGTAAAGAGAAAGGTGTCCATGAAACATTCCAGGTGGATAAGTGAGGTGCTGGCGTCTGAACCCTGAATTACAGTTGACATATGGATGAATCTGGCAACCAGAGGGTTTTTCAATAGCAGGAGAAACCTGACTCTTGGTTTTCTCTCAAGGCCTGGCCAGCCTTGGGTGAAAACCAATTAGGAAGTTAACATCAGGTGTCCTGCCTTTGAAGTTAATACTGGTTCTGCTTGCAATCAATTTAGGAAGTTTACCTAGGGGTGAGGGATTGTTGTTGTTGTTGTTGTTGTTTGTTAGTATCCCTTAGGGCTCTCTGACTGTCTGCTGCAAGCAGGGTTCCTAGCAATGGCAGGACAGGGTAAGGACCTGGACAGAACAATGATGTGGTTGGCAGTGCATGCTCTTGGTGAGTGCTGGGGTGACTTTTGCACGAATGTGGCTTTTGGACTGGCTTATTCCTTCCTCCTTTACCAGATCCCTGGCTTGGCTTACTATTTCTTCAATTACATTTTCTACTATGAGTAGTTATATTGATCTGTTTGTTTCCCCTGCTGTTAACCATATCTTATTTTTCCTGTATTTGCTGGAATTTTGTTGCACTTGGCCTCAGCTCAGAGAAAAAAAATAAGCTTGAGTTATTCTCTGAGAAAGGACTTATGGTCACTTACTATCAGAGCAGCAGCTGATAGAAAGCAAGCAAATTTAGGACAGGCATAATGGTGAGATGGAGCCCCTTCTAAGAGGGTGTGTTTTGAGTCTTTTGATAGGAATGGGGCACAGGAGTTAGTCAAGTTATACTGCACTGTTGTGGGTGGCACATTAGAGGGACTGTCTTGTACAAAGTGTTCTAGTGTCTTGAGTGTGGGGTCAAAGGCAGCTTACGAGGTGGATATTGCTGATAAAGATGACTTGTCTTGATAAATATAAGCCTGTCAGAGACATTACAGTTGGAGCTGATGACAGAATTTCCACTCAGTACTGTGCAGGCAAGCCACCCTTGGAGTTTGATTGCAACTGTGGGCTTTTTTCTAACGTGAAAAGCTTATTTCTTCTTACCCACTCATATGTCAAACTTGTGTTCACATCATTGTCGCAGGTTTCTAAACCTTTCTATGCATGGATTCTGTATGGAATGCATACTACTAGCACACTGGTTCTAGGAGACTGTGTGTGTCATAATAATCACTTTAGTGTGTGTATAAAGGCTCCTGGCAGTATTTTGTGTATGAAAATGTCTTCAGGACATAAGAGGCTTATGGCACCACAATCATAATTTTTTTCCCCTACTTCTAAGGAGCTTTGCCATAATTTTTTCCCCCTAATTCTAAGGAGCTTTGTTTTTTCTTTTTTTTTTAAGAGAATTATATTTGTAACCCTCTTTCTCTGATTCATTTTGACAACTTTTACTGCTTTTGCTCTTTTTACTGTGAGCATGAAGCGCAGAATTTATACAGCTGAAGAATCCAGAACAATTATTTATTGGTAAGCACATCGTGGATAACTGTAGGAATAGTGAGCTAGTAGGTAAGGGTTAATATTACCAGGCTGAGCATTATGTGCTTATTAGTCTGATGAGACATGTGACAAGTGCTTGTTGCTCAGGCAGTTTTAAGTCAGGTGAGGAGGGTTCAATCATCTTTTCTTCTTAGACTGAGCTGACTCTTGATGTTGCTGAGTTGCCAACTGGTTCTCCATATCTTTAGCATTTTAAGTCTTTTAATTTTTCCTCGAGTCCTCATGCTGCTCACTAGCTCCATATCCACGCTTAAACTTTTTTTCCCTGTGTTTTTATGCTTCTTACCTTACATGGCTTTTGGTTCACTTCCTTTTGGTCATCTCAGCTGTCTTCTTAGCAGGCCAAAGGTCACAAAGCTCTACTGCCCTAAACTGGAACTTGGTTCATAGACAGTGGTAGCCCTTGCCTGAGGGTTATAGATAATCTCCTTTTCTGACTTGTTTTTTATCTGAAGTTTTTGAGAAAATATTAATATTGGCACTAAAGGATTTAGCTACATCTTACAAAGCTCAGACAGTGTACAGAAACAGCAGAGACCAAACTTAGTGCCTTGGCAGTGTGTGAGTCTGTACAGCATTTAGAATAATAAAATAAAATGCCATGAAAAAGGACTATGAATAAAACTTAGGATTTCTGTTGTGTTTTGCTGTTCAATGGTGTATACAAACATTAAATAACTAATCATTAAATAAAATATATTTAAAATAAGATATAAAACCTATTCTAGTTTTCATAATCAGAAGCCAAAGAGCATTGCACTACTGAATAAGAATTATACGGAGAAAATGACTCTAGCGGTATCTCCACAGTAAATCAGGTATTATTGCCTTCATTATTTGGCATTTCCTGGCAGGATCCTGGCAGGATCCTGATAGGATCATGGACTAGGATTCCACCTTTTCATAAGCTACACAAGCAAAACAAAGTAATGATCTCCTGTCAAAAAATTTACAGTCTAAACATAAAATGAGAAGTGATAGGCAACGAAACGTCAGGATTTGCTGAGATGCATTGGACTGTAGAATAGGTAGTGTCATGCTACATGAACTGCCTAACTTCAGTCTAGCTGTTCTTAGACATTAAAAAAAAGAGGTTATAAAGAAGGAATATATATGAATTTAATGAGAGACTCTTGCAGCTGCTTTTTAATAAGTTTTATGAATCTTAAGCAGAGATCCCATGGGGAGTCTATATTCTCTTTAATTATAGATCTCAAGTGGCTGAGACTGCTGCCTTCACTGCAAGACTGGCTTTCTTCTTTCCATGTTGAAAGAAATGTCAAGTTAATTATCATAAAAATAAATTCAGTTTTGCTGATATTTAGTTGCATTTTTATAATTTAAAGCTGTGATTCTTCAGGCATTTAAATAGGTGTGTACCTTGGCTCATGTGAGCAGTTATCATCTGACACAATGATGTGAGTTACAAGCACTTTGGCAGCTTTCCATTCTGAAAATACACTGGTCTCTAGCAGACACTGAATTTACCACTATTAGATCTTCAGAAGCATTTTGAAATAGTCTTCCAAGGTGCCTTGTCTGATTCCCGCTGTGGTCTTTCTCTTTAAGGCTGAAACTTCAGAAGAAACATAAATCCCCCTTAGATATTGCTATTCAGGTGTGTCAGAATTCCTCTGGAAGGATCCTTGGTTGTTTTCTGACAGCCTTTTTGTGCTTCACTTATTGAAGTACCAGAGGCAGCTGGTGGAATATCTTCTTTTTCTTTAGCACCTCACCTGCTACAATAAAATTTAGTATGTTACGGGTCAGTTGTCTAAGACTTACAGAGATACAGACAATAATTTTAAGATTTGAACTTTGTTTTTGGTGAATCTGGAGAGTCTCATCAAAAATTTGTCTTTTTGTTATTAGGAGCCTGTATAGTTTCACATCTGCCATTGAACATTCAGCTTTCTTTATCCTCTGATGTACACATGTATCTATGCATGGACACAGGTACTCTACTAGAGAGTAGAGTGGAACCATATGGGGAGATACTATCCCTGTCTTAACCATGGAAGTTTGAAATGTATGGCTAAGTTTCAACCACTGCTTTAAAAATGATGGGAAATGAAGCAGCAGAGATAACCTTGGCAAGGAGAACTTGTGTTTGTAGAAGAAAGAGCTACTTCAGGTTTAAGTTGATAATAGTTTTCAGTGCAATTCCGATGTTATGTGAATATTTAAATTGTCTACTTTTGCCTGTATTTCAACAACTCTTAAAAAAAAATCCTTCTCTTTTTCAAGTTCCAGTTATTCTTGGACCATTATGTAAATCCAAAAAATATTTACATTGAAGTCCCTGTGCTGTTATTTCCCTCGTTGGTTTCTAAACATTTCTGGAAAGCTTAGTTAATTCCATCAAGTTTGACCGAGGCATTTATGGATCAGGTTGAAGAAGCTGCTAGTTTCTGAATGGAGAATTCTGTTTCTTTGGGACATGGAAAGATAATTTGGAAAGTCTAGAGCAAAGATACTCACCAGCAATTAAGGTGGTTCTGCCTTCAAACAATAAAAGCTAAGCTACAGTGATGTATGATGCTTCAGTCTTGCAAAATTTACCTCACTCTAGCTTTTCCTTCCAAAAATAGTTTCTCATGTTAGTCAATCTTACTCAAACTGTCTGACATTTCCACTGTACTCCTTTTCCTCTCACTCACTTCCCAAGACATTGCTGGAATTCTGTCCTATCACAATTTCTTTTGTTGAGTATCTGCAGAACAGGTTAAATATTTGAAGAGAAATTTTTTCACAGACTTGAAGACACTGACATTTGTTTTGGTTTGTTCCCTCCCATTCCCATTCCCCCCACCCTCCAAATGACCACGCCTAAAGTCTTAAAAATTTGTCACTAGGAAAATCTATATTTTTTTAAGAGTTAATCAAAATGTATTTTCTTTAAAAAATCAAATTGTTGCATGTTTAAATTTAAACTTCTTATTATGCCATGACACAAATTGGAGACTTTGAACAAATAATTATTTGAAAATTAAAAGATGGAACTTTTTTTCTGCTTGAATCTTGTCAGAGGTTTATTTTCTGGTTTTCTTTTGAGATTAAGTTACACCATCCACTTTTATTAAATGCTCTGATTTCAGCTAAGCAGCCTATTTTTCAGAATTTCTCCACCAGTCTACTTCAGTAGGTACTGTTGAATAGGCACAAAGAGAACAAATTTGTCGGCAGAGGAGGAAATAATGTTGTTAAGCAAAGACTTGTGCTGAATAGCCACCTTTGAATGTACAAAATTAATTTCAGTGTGTAGTTTTTGATATTCACAAGAACTGTGATGTGACTGTAAGAATAATTGCATTGTGACTCCTAAGAATGAATTTCAAATAAAATAGAAAGCTTGGAGAAGATACAGGCATTGAGGGCAAGCACCACCAAAACAATAAATTATAACACTGATTTTTCTTAGCAGTTCTGCTCTCTAGATAGTAAAAATTTCATACTTTGTCCAAAAAAGACCAAGTTACTTCGTAATGGTAATGCACTGTGTATAGGATTTTGAATAAAACAAATTTTGCAGTCTTGGCAGGGGCCAGTGTGTTAGGTTCTATGTTGAAAGGTGTTTTTGTGTCACTTTAGTTAAGTTAGTTGCCAACGTGGAAAACGTACTAATGAGATATTTGACATTGTCACACATAGTTTGGTATAAAATATTCAGTGGTAGTTTGAGTGGTTTTTAATTTTGCCTACTGCCACTATTCATGCTTTGGGACATGGTGAGAGATTTATAGATGTTTGAATTTCTCATGAGTTAAGGTGATAAATAACCTTTAGTGCTCCCTGGAAGACTAAGCACTTTAATCCTTTCCTAAAATCTCTTTTATACCTTTTGCTTTGAGAAGTAAAATGAAGATTACAGACCGAGAAACTCACTCAAATCATGCCGTTGAATTAAAAGGTAAAATACTGATGACAATGCCCAGCTCTCCAGCTGAAAGTAATGGAGGTTAGGAACATGACATAACACATAATAATCTATTATAGTAGTTGTTAGAAGTTACAAAGGTGAATTGGGGTGGGTTGTAGATAGACATGAACTGGACGTGTTTTTAATCCAGTACTTTAAAGTGTGTTGCAAATTAAGAGAAACATATATGTTTAATGTAAACAATTGGTAAGGCCCTGCATAGAATTATTAATACTACACAAAATCTTACCATTCTAATTTGCTTAGTGTGTGAATGCACTCAGATTGAATCCCATAAACAGTTTTGAATAAGAGTACTTTGAAGTAAGACTATGTCACTGCCTGAGTATCGTTGCGATTTATACAAAGAAGCCCTCCCCACTTTATTAAAGTAAAGCACAGTCCCAGAGTGTACATTTACTCATATGCCACGTTGCCTTCAAAATATTTTCAACAAATGATTGCATACTTGGAAGTACACTCTTTTGCAAGAAAAAGAATAAATTTTCTGATTTTAGGCTGTTAGAAATTAAATAAGATTTTGCACAGCACTAGCTAGACAAAAACTTAAATAGCTCTATGACTTACTAAGAAACTGGCATATTTTGTCATTCTGATAATAGTTTTTGCTTAAAGAGCTCCCATGATATCTCAGAGAATAAATACCCTATTCTTTCCTAATGGTAATAATTCTTGCAGGATTGCATCCACGTTTCACTACAGTCTGCTCTTTGGTGCCTGTGGGATGCATCAGAAGAACCAGCACATTGTGGGTTTGTCCTGTAGAAGAAACTCATGTGATGAACAGCATTATGCAGCTCCTATGCAATTTTGTGGAAATGTAGAAGTGTGTCATATAAATGCTAAATCAAGGCAAAGTGAAAACTTTATGTTGGTCTGATGTTCAGTACCATTCCTGACTCTCAGAAGAGCTGTAAAAGTTCATTAACGGAGTACTTCATTAACAGTTATGCTGGAGTCTCCTGCACTGGAGTCATTCAAAACCCGCCTGGACGCCTTCCTGTGTGATGTACTCTGGGTGACCCTGCTCTGGCAGGGGGGTTGGACTGGATGATCTTTCGAGGTCCCTTCCAACCCCTTTGATTCTATGATTCTATGATCTGTTCCATGACACTCCCAGGCACAGAGGTGAGGCTGAGAGGTTGGTCTTTCCTAGGGTCCTCCTTTCTACTGTTTTTAAGAATGCATGCAATATTTCCCTTTTTCCAGTCACCACAGGATTCATCTCACTGCCAGGACTTTTCAAATATCATGAAAAGTGGCTTAGCAATTACCTCAGCAAATTCCCTCAGGACTGTGGGGTGCATCTTCTCAGGTTCTATAGGCTTATGTATGTTCAGGTTCCTCAAGTGGTCACAAACCTGATCTTCTCTTACAGTGGAAGGGACTTTGCCTCCCTGTTCCCCATCTCATGATCCATTGATTTGGGAGATGTGAGAGGAGAAGTTACCAGTGAAGACAGGCAAAAAGTTATTAAGTACCTCAGCCTTCTCCTCAGCTGTTCTTACCAGCTTGCCAGTCTTGCTTATTGGGGTGTCTATGTGTACACTTTATTTGACCTTCTTTTTCTGGTTAACATACCTGAAAATAACTTTTTTTTTGGTAGTATTTTGAACCATTTGAAGCAGTCCAGAAGTGCAGAACTAAGAACCTTGGCAGATAGCCAAAGGTACTTTGGAGTTTCAGGCATGGGACTTTTTATTGGAATATTCTCTGATCATTTTAAATCCAGGATAGGTAAAATTGTAGAAATTGCTGGTGAATTTTTTTTTTCTTTTCACTAATATTCTATAAAAGGGAATATAGATATTTTCTATATTATATAGTTTTCTATGTAAACATACAGGTATTTTGAAAAAGAAACTCTTTTGAGATTAACACACTGATACATCATGGAACGGCTCTTTTATTATGCCCAATAATCTTAATGACCCCTTTCATCTTTATTGCAGCAGTTTGTATACTACAAAACAAATCATAAAGCAATCCAATCTAAGTGCATCAAAAGTTGATCTAAAATTTTATAGAAAGCACTTGGAGTTTCAGGGTCATTTGCCAGTAGAAATGATCTCTGTATGGAGCTTGGTAGCTTAAAAGAGGGTTTTAGTGTTAGTAACAGGGACAAATAGTGACATTTTAATTATTAATAAGACAGAAACCATTGAAAGGTCAATATTAGCAGAACCAGTGCATTCAACAGAATAAGACCTGTTATGTCTTCCTGGATCGATATTGAGGATAAACTTAGATGGAATTGGCAGGAAGTTTCAGTGTGTTCTCTGTAAAAGCATTAATGACTCCTCCATGCAGATAATATTACTTATGTTGTCCATTTCCAACTTAGAAATCATGCCTGGACAAGAGGAAACTTCAGCTAATCAAAGATCTTCATACTTGCCGTTTGATTTTTTAAGTTCTTGGCTAACTATGGTTGATTCTTTCACTCTTTTCTGTAGAAGAGTTATATGTACTTTTTCTTCAAGGATTTTATTAGGTTACACCAAACCTGCTGCTGCAAAAACTAGAATGCTGCTTGCAAATAACAAAAAGGAAAATGATTGCAAATAACAGAAAGGAAAATGATGTTAAAATGCTTGTTTCACTAATACTGAAAGTAAAAATCACTGAGATGAATGAATACATATATCTCTAAATGCTTTGGAAGTCTGTTGTTGTTTAACCCCAGCCAGCAGCTAACCCCCACAGCCTCAGTCACTCCCCTGGCGTTGAGGTGAGGGAGACAACTGGAAGAGTAAAAGTGAGAAAACTCCTGTGTTCAGCTAAAGAGAGTTTAATAAGTAACGTAAAAGCCACACATACAAGCAAAGCAAAACAAGGAATTAATTCCCTACTAGTTATTGGCAGGCAGGTGTTCAGTCATCTACAGGAAAGCTGGGCTCCATCACACATCACCATTACTTAGGAAGACAAATGCCATAACTTTGACCCTTCCCCCCTTTCTTCTTCTTCCTCCAGCTCTATATGCTGAGCATGATGCCACACAGTATGGAATATCTCATTGGTCACTTGGGGTCAGCTGTCTCAGCTGGGTGCCCTCCCAAATTCTTGTGCACCTGCAGCCCACTTGCTGATGGGGTGGTGTGAGAAGCAGAAAAGGCCTTGATTTTGTGTAGGCACTGCTTAGCAGTAATGACACCATCCCTGAATTATCAACACTGTTTCCAGCACAAATCTGAAGCATAGCCCCATACCAGCTACTATAATACAAATCAAATCCACTCCAGCCCAAACCAGTTCAAAGACATTGTGATTGAAGCTTTTTTGCCTTACCCTCCATTTGGAAGCCTCTTCATGTGGGCAAATAGTTGGCCCATGATGTCCAGAATTCAGAAACATAAGAGTAGGGTACGAGCCAAAAGAAGACAATACCTAACAAGTAATTAATGTGGTAGGACTGGAGTCACTCAGTAAACAGGATCTCAAAATAAGTGGTTGTACAGAAAGGTTCTGCCTTTATCCATAGGACCCCCAGTACTTCACCTGCCCACAAGGTATTTTAAAATGCAATTGAAGGCATTTTCCTTATAAATGCCTTAGAACTGGAAAAAATCGGTGGCTGGGAGAACATAATTGGGGATTAAAATGTTAATGAATCTCTCATTTTGCATTGTTAATGTATTTATTGAAAGATAGATATTGATTTAATTATACTAACAAAACAAATTACATTAAAATGCAGTCTAACTCAGTTTCGAACCGAGGAAATGGAAATAGGTTTTCCACCCTCAGAAAAGAAGAAAATCCTATTTCAAAGGCAGGAAATCAGTTAGATTATGTATAGAAATTTAATGTGGATGCTTTTGAAATGCTATTGGCACAGAAATTGCAGAGTGCTATTATTCTCCAATGTAATTATAATTGGTTTGATTGCATAATCTTACACATCCTAGTAATAACATTTGCAGAAGCAGATAGGGTCTAACTTGAATCCAGGCAGGGTAAAAAATTCTGATAAACTGTTAAAGCCTTACAGTAAATTGTACAGGAAGTACATTCACAGTGCTGCTGCACAATATAAGCACAGTATGATATGTCCATGGGATGTGAAGAGTCAAAGTATGTACCTTAAGGAAATATAAGACTGCATATTATATATAAAGAGCAGACATTCCAGTTATGAATGGACTTTGTTTAGTAGCTTTTCTTCCCAGAGTTTTGGAGGCAGACAGCCTTCTAAGAATGACTTCTCTTCATACAAAAGAGCTAAACTGCAGCCCTTCAACATGCATATGTTTTGAGTACTTAGGCTCATAAGTGGAAGTTGAGGAAGCAAAATTTCACTCCTAAACTAGGGGCTAGTCCAGGATCCTGTTCCACAGCTATTTTGTTTCTACTGCTGGCAAGGAATAAATAAGTGGGCCTTCACTGTTTATGTGAGTGTGCTGAGAAGCAAACTGCCTGCTGCCATTTGACTGCCACTCAGCAGCACATGCTGCATCTTAGCTTCTTGGAAGCCAAGGCCCTATGTCTTCCTGTGGCCATGGAGTTATATGTTCTGCCAAGCTCCTGTAGGAACCTACCCATAAGTGCTTTTTTTCAAATATGGCTGATAGGTCCAGAAGAGCCTGTGCCAGAGGGATAAGTGGGCAAACTTATAGCATGGCAGTAAAAGCTGTTCTGAAAAAGCTGAATTAGAAATGGTTTAGGAAGATGTTAAAAATGAGAACTTTTCAAAAACCAATTATATGTAGAAAAAAAAACGCTTTAGAAGCCTGTATGATTTTATTGTGGTTAATTCTTCCTTCTTCCTCCTCAATTTACTTTTCCATTAAACTATTTTTGTTAGACTGATGTTACTATTTTCTTCTGAAGAAATTGAGTAAGTTATAAAGAGGTACGGATGGATAAAATATAAAGTGTGAAAAGAAATAGAAAATGAAACTGAGACAAGCATCCCTACACACTGTTCTTTCTAGTGTGCTTCATGGCAAATGAAATAAAAAAAATTCTGAAAATGAGATTGTCAAATATTTTGAAACATCAGAATTTTAATGTTTTATTTTGGTCCCAAATTGAAGAATGTGAATAATTGTATGGGAAAACAGAAGTTTAAAGGAAATATGCTGATGGATATAAAATATATTTTTAGCAGTAAAACATCAAACTTGGTTATAAGCAGTGGTTATAAGCAACAAGCCTTCTTATTTCACTACAGAAGTGTAATAGCAAGGACTTCTTTCTGAGCAGAAAGTACATTCAAAAACTCTAGAAAAGCTCTCACAGGAAAAAAGGTTTTGAACCATGTTTTTCTGCTGACATTAGGCATCTTCTTTTCTCTATACTGGCCACTAAAAAGGTATTAACTACTATTCAATAAATCATAGAATCATAGGGGTTGGAAATACTCTCTTTGTATAAATATATATATGGTTTTTAATACTATTCTTGTTTTAGTGATAACTGTCATTCTTTTAGTTTCATATTGTATTGTCTTGTCCAATACAATATTTGATAACATGCCTGTAGTTTCCATTTTTCAAATCTCAATCACCTTGGCTTTCTTGCATATTTCCCTTTAGTGCCCAATGGTTTTCTTCACCATTCCCACTGATGTGTCTTTTGCTAGTACATTACACAAAATAAACTTGGATTGGATGGAACCTCTGGAGGTCACTTGGTGCAACACAAGTCTCATCAGATCGTGCTTCTCAGGGCTCTGTTGTGTAGTTTTGAATATCTCCACACAAAGAGACCGTGTAACCTCTCTGGGAAACAATATTTTCGTCAACCTGTGGCTGTTGTCTTTGTCGTAGTACCATGCACTTTTCAAAGAAGAATCTGACTCCATTGTCTCCTCACAAGTGCTGAAAGGAGGGGAAGAATCACTTACCTTGGCTGGTGGGCTACACTCTTGTTGATACAGCCTGGTAGCTCAATGCTGATACCATCTCATGCTTTCAGACTGCTGATGCTCCTTGTACTTCTATGACTTTTTGAGAACTTAACGCTATTACTGGAGGCATGTAAAGATTGAATTAAAGCTTGGGTCAGTTTTTATCTTTGGCTTATTCTGGTTTGCCTCATTTGTGACTTCTTATAGAGTAACCAGCAGCTGCTAATGCCACTACCACACTGACACCTGCAGTTATTGACTGCGATGCAGAAAGCAGGTGCTCCTGTTACCCAGCCACAGTTTGTCCCCTTGAAGAAAGAACAGTTTAAAGAAAACCCCTTATGTAGCTCATCACTCTGTCATCACCACCTGGTGCATGCTCTGTTGTTGCATTTTGCAAAACAGCTCAGTAAAGAGAAAAAAAATCAAACCTACAGTAATACACTAAGTTCATTTCAAACCCTATTTTTTTTTGTTTGTTTTTTTTTTGAGCCAAAATACTTGCAAAATCATCTTAGCTGTAGCTCCAGCTGCATGAGATTAAGGAATAGTGTTGAGACAATCCTGTTTCTTCCTTTCAATCTACATATCTATACCTGTGAGACAGGGCTTTGCCTGGCAAGGTGAATTTCAATATGTCTTACTTATATTACATATTTTCTTGAACACATTAATGGAATTGGCAAAGAGGGAAAGGACTTGAGAGCAATATATATAGACATTTACTACTATGTATAATATGCTCTGTGGAATGAAAATGTGTTTTAAGGAAAAAATCAGTGAATTAACTACAAAAGTTGAAAATAATGAGTAAATGTCTTTCTTATATACTTTTTTTTTAATGTTTTGATGTCTGCATTTTACTTATGCTTAATACAAGTTAGTGGAACTATTAATACCCCATTTTTTTCAAGAAGGTTAATGGAAGTGAAACTTGACATTTCAACAGTGTTTGAGACAGAAGAACTTTGACCACAAAAATATTCAAATACTGAAAATGGCAATGCAAACTTCAACACCAGTGGACTGCATCCCTGGTTGCTGTTGCAAGAACTACTTCTCTTGGATTCTGTTATCATATTCTTGAGCTTTCCAGTGCCCAATCTTGAGGACAACCCAGATGATGCAGAGATTTGCTTCAGTCAGGCCACTGATCAAATAAATGTATCATTCATTTGCCCATTGTTTTAATAAATGGGTGTTATCCACCTAGGTGGAAAGGCTTTTCAGAAGATCCTTTCCTGCTTTAAAGAAGGGGGGATTTTTTAAATGTTTCAATAAGCTGGGTGCACATCAGGTTGCCTATGTACTCTAATATTCTTGTCACAAGTTTCTTAGAACACCAGCAGGAGATCATATAACCACGAGCTAGCTAGCACTGCAATAATGAAGGCAAAATGTTTTATTTTTAACCTGTAAGAACTTCAGCAGCATATTTTTTTGATAGTTTTATTTTATTTATCAATGGAAAGCACATAGAATTAATGGAATTTGTGGAGGTTGATATAGCAGCCTGTTTAAGCTTGCGGCATGTATAAGATGCAATGTATATTCTTGACTAAGCCTTTGCCTTTCCCGTTTGGCCCATCCCAGGGTGTCTGTGTTCTTCATAAACATTCAGAAACTATATTTAATTATATGATAATTCATTATGTTATTATTTATATTTTTTTCTAGTGAAGTATACTGAACTGTGACTAATTTTTCTTTCACATGCTTTCCCTATGGCTTTATTTAGTTCAGAATTATGATAAGCATTTTGGGGTAGGATCATAGGCCAGCTATGGTATGCAGACCATTAGCAATTTAGAGTCAGCCAGGAGCTGAAGCTGGCAGAGGTAAAATCCAGGGCATCTGACCCAAGCTGGCTCACAGGTGTATCCCCTACCACAAACACCATGCTCACTATAAAAGGGGAGGTATAGTGGTGGTAGAGGCTCCTTTTGCTACTTCCAGTTCCTCTAGAAGCTTGCTCACCATTCTGTTCCTGAGGATTGCCTTGCTGGTTTTTGTGACTATTGTACATTAAGTGGGCTGAGTAAGTTTGTATGCTTCATGTTTTTGTTAGTGTTAATACTAGTTTTGCTGTTTTGTTTCATCAATTTTCAGTTCAACCCATGGGTGTCCTCTCCTTTTTCTGGTTCCCCCTTCCCAGCTGGGGTCCCTGGGTGCTAGAGCAACTCCTATAGTTTAGCCTTGGATATGGGCTAAGCATACACAGTTCATTTCTTACATCTATAGCCTGCTGTTGCAGAGAAATGCACTATTTATTTCCCAAATAAAATTATAGCCAAAGCATCTGCCTGATTTTCAACACTATTCAGTTCCGTGCTTGCTGGGGTAGACGTGCTGCTAATTTCAGGCAGTGCAGTTAATTAGAGTTTTAGCTGAAAAGTAAAATCATTGAACAGAGCTGGTTCTGTTCTACCCCAGGACAAGGGACAAAGTGCAGAGGCACTTTAACTAAATGGATGGTGGGAAATTTTGGTATGGAAGGAGAGCTTAATCTGTTTTCTTCAGTTTCTCTATTCCTTAGCTCTGGAAAAGAAGTGGCTGATACTTCTGAAGTGCAGGACAGTGTAAAGGCTGTAACAGAACAGTATTAGCTTCTCAGTCAGGATGTGAGATTATTTACAGCCCCAAAGAATAGGGGATTATGCCTATGACAAGTTAGCAATTGCAACACATAATTCTGGATTAAGCGTTGCTCATCAAGTCTTATGACTGTGCCTTGAGCATAGGCTGCTAAGGAAATACTTCTGAACTCTTCCTGAGAATGGCCTCTCCCTTGAGAGATGAGCTGAGTGAAGGAAGAATGATATTTTTGTGATGTATATCTATCTGAGAAGTGCTGCTCAATTCAAATATACCATTGACTGTTTCTGCAGTAGTCTTATTTACAGCATAATAAACTGAGACAGCTATAAATCTAGAGCTGTGAAATGGAATTCCTCATCTAGTACACTCTGTTATTAAAAATAAAAAGCAGCTCTAAAGAGCTTTATACACTCAAACTAGCAAAAGGGTGGTTTCCAGACTTCACACTAAATGTGTAACTCTTCTTCAAGTTTGGTGATTAACCCTAATTCCTAAAAGGAATGAGAGGCCTGAGAAAGTGGAAGATGGACTACTGGAGCTAGCAGATGTTTCTTATGCATGTGTTCCTTGAAATTCTTTGACTGGGACAAACTTTTGTCTTGCTTTGATTTTGTAGATAAGAGTAGAAATAATTAAGAAGTTAACCAGAAGTTACCATTCAGACCAAGAGAATAGTGTTCAATGAGAAAACTTAGGCTCCAGGAGGGATTTAACCTGCAGGGAATGGATGAGACTGTTTTCATTAGAAACTAAATAATTTCTAATTATACAATTCCTATTTCATTAACTTTTCATCCTGTTATGGAAAGCTATAATTAATGGTATGATATATCATATATAATATGATTAATTAATATAATTAATGTTATTGTATAAAAAATGGAGTTTGTATCTGAGCCTGATATGCTGAATATCTTTAATTTTGGATAATAATCATGTTTTGTCTTTTTTTAGTATGTAAGGCCTGTGTGTAATTTTTTTTTAGTGTCCTGTAAATTAATTGCTCCCTTGAAACTGAAATGCTTATGGTTTTGGTGTTATCCCTCTTTACCCTCTTCTTAGCTGAAGGCACTATTTTGTAGAAAAACATCTAATATGGTATTTAGGGTTTGTTATTTAAGTGAGTAAATAGGTCAACACTCTAGGTGCTTTCTGTATTTTCTCAGCTTTTCCAGGGGAAAATGAATTATCCAACTTATAGAAAGAATTTGTTGATTCCAAGACCTGCAACCAAAACTGAAAAGAAATTAAAATACACTGAGTAATAAGAAGCATTCTCTTCTTTTTTATTATAATTTCGTGGTGGGTTAATCTTGGCTGAGCAAGAGAAAAAAATACTGCATGCAAGACAAAATTTCTTCAAGGCAGGAAGGAGGAAACACTAAAATAATGTGCAAAGACATATAACACTTCAAGACTGCAGATCAAGGAAGTAGAATGATGTGCTGGGGAAAAGAGCCTCTCCCATTAGAAAGCAAAAGCTAAGCAATGCCATGCATGGAAGCAAACAGCAAAAGCAAAGACTTATTCTCTCCTCCTATCAGCAGATGATGTCTGGCCTTTCCTGGGAAGCAGGGTTCCAAAATACATAAAATATGTGGCCAAAATGCCACCATTTGTTTTAGTATGTAGACCACACTTTTTAAACAGCATTAAGCATTTTTATTTCTACTTTTATGTGTCAAAGAAAGGAAGGAAATTTATACTCAATTTCTTGGCCTGTTTTGATAAGGCCAAACTTACATGAAAAAAATACTGCATGCAAGACAAAA